>NW_026115098.1:1705920-1842648 GCF_025201925.1 Gopherus flavomarginatus
AACCAGCTTCTGCACCCACATTACACTGTGCAGCTGGACTACATTTCCCTCGTTTGCTTCTGAGAATGTCCTATGGGACTGTGTCAAAAGCCTTAGTAACACCAAGCTAGATCCCATCTATTGTTTACTCACCTCTACCAGGCCCAGAACCCTGCCAAAGAAGGAAGAGGATTGGTTTGGAATGATTTGTTCTTGACAATTCCACGCTCACTAGTCATAAGAACCAAATCATCCTGTAGGTGCTGCTGACAAACTGAGTGTTTAAGAATGTATTGCAGGATCTCTCCAGCTATGGCAGTCAGGCTAGCTAGTCTGTAAGTCCCAGAGGTCTTTTTGTTCCCCTTTGAAAGATAGGTCCTGTCTTGTTCATGGATGGGAAGATGTTCTTTTTCAGGGGTCTCAGACGAGAACTGGGCACAACACCTGGTTTGTTAAGGCCACAAAAACGGAGGCAGGAACCTCTTCTCTGCTGCTGGCAAAGAACCACAGGTACCTAAAAGATAGGGACTCACATCTTTGAATGGGCTTTAAAAAGGCAGTGGTTAATAAGTTTGGCCCCGACCATTTCTTGTTTCCACAGACTAGACATTTTAGCAAACTTTAGAATTCCTTGGTGCTAAACACTGTGAAACTCCCCTTTCTCCTTCACAGAGGGCTTTAATACCCCTTATCTCACTTGGGCTCTAAACTGCCCATAGTTCGAGAACTGTTCCTGTTCCGATTGGACAGATGGGAGAAGGGAAGTGACCTACCCAAGGCCTACACAACAAGGCGATGGCAGAGCCAGAAAGAGAAGCAACCAGTTCTGACTCCTGTTCTAACAGATGAAAACACCCCAGAGCCCAGGAATCGAGATGGTGGGAAAATTTCATTCAAACCGTTTCTGTCCGAAAATCCCATTTAGACTAAACCAGTTTGTTTCTCAAAATCATAACAAGTGGGATGAAAGATCTTTGCAAAAATATTTTGTTGCAAAACAAAAGCATCTCCTCTTTGTCAGAGTGTGTTAAATTGTCTCCTCGCACACAAAGAGGAGACACTTACATCTCAACCATTAGATAAGATGCTTCAATCTGAGCTAAGTTGTTGCTACTATTAACAATTTCAAAATAAAAAAATACAAATAAAATAGACGATTTCAGCTAATCTATTATGTCATAATCTGGGAAACTTCATATTATGCACTACTTCTAGTGACACTCCCAAATGGATCCGCATCCTTCACCCACCATGAGGTAGGTAAGAGCGGATCATTATTATCCCTACTTGAAAGAGGGAGAAGCTCAGGCTGAGAAAGGAGAATTGACTTGTCTTAGGTCACACAGCCCGTCAGAGGCAGTGTTGGGAATAGGACCGAAGAGCCCTGATTTTCAAACAAACCATCGGATCTTGAATTTCAGACATTGAATGACCTGAATACTGTGCTCTCAGATGAGCTCCAGACCAACAACAGTGACAGTAATTATTCAGCAAGTATTTGAGGAGAACTGCAATGTTAGAGGGAATCATCAACTGCTCAGAGACAATTAATGCAGAGAAGCAGCAAAATTAATCAAAGATAGAACTGGTTCTGACTTATTTACTTGATCTTAAAAGAGAACAACAAGGACCTGAGTCTCCTCCCTGTCAATATCCCCCTGCTCAACCAATCAGGGTAGAGACGGAGGACGGGAGGCTGAGGGTTCTCACCAGAGAGCCCAAAGGATGGCCCAGGTCACCGGTGGGGATCACTGCCCGAGCACTATTTCAGTCCCACATTTTTGGGTGGACCTTCCATAGTGGGAGCTGCAGAGGACTTCCCTGCAACACACACACACACACCTCCGTCCTGTTGTTGGGAAGGGAACAGGAGAAAGGACAAAAGAAGCAAGAGAAGAAGAGGAGGGAGGGATGGAGGAAGAGGTGAAACAAAAAGGACAAACCCTAATGTCCCCAGTGATTCTAAGGGACAAAATCCCAGGTGCGCAATAAAATTCTGCCTCCTTAAGCTCGTGTTTTCCATGCCTAGAATTCACTTGTCACCAGATAGATCAGACTGAACAGGTTTCAAACCTCCAGGAGGCTCTTACCTTCTAAACGGGACGGCTGTTTTCTAGTAAAATCACTACAAGGGAAGGAGGAAACTCGAAAGAGGTTCCTCCTGGCGCTCACGTCCATGACCCCAAATAATCTCTCAGTCCTCAAAGAGAGACCTGGAGAAGGAAACGTGCTGAAGCAAAGCCACAGAGGTCTCTGAGGTTTCCCTGGCCCCTCGCCCTGTCCTGCCTGGCTGATGTCAGCATCTCTCTGTGAGGTCACCACCTCCCCACCACCTTTGACCAATAGTCTGAGGTCCTGCAAAAGGCCTTTGTGATGTCACTGCCACACCCCTCCCTTGCTGGGCTAATGTCCTGCCCCTGGCCAGGCACTTTGGAGGTTTGAGCTACCTCCCTGTGGATCACCCCACTCAAGAGCGTTCGTTCTAGGCAGCAAGCCGGCTAGACAGGAAAACATCAGACGCTGCTCCCAATGCTACACTCAGTTTTTTCAGAAATTAGTCGACTTCATGGTCAGAAGACACCATTAGAGCATCTAACCTGCATATCACAGGCCTCCTGTATGACATAACAGCTACTTTGGGGGCAAAACACATTCCAGAAAGGCATCTAGTCTTCATTAAATGACATCAGGAGATGTTGAATCCACCACTTTCCTTGGTAGCTTGCTCCTGTGGTGAATCATCCTCGCTGTTGACTATTGTGCCTCAGTTGTAATATGAATTTGTCTCTTTTCACTTTCCAGCCATTGGGTCTTGTTATGCCTTTCTCTGCTCCATTCAAGAGCCCGTAAATACCTCAATCTTTTCTCTCCATTAAGGCCCTTCAACAATTTCAATGAAATCACCTTTCAATTCTTCTTTTGATAAGCTAAACAGGTTGAGCTCTTTCAATAGCTCACTGGAAGGCATTTTTCTCCAGCCCTCAGAACATTTGGTGGCTCTTTGCTGCCCTAGCTCCAATTTCACAACATCTTTTTCAAATGAGGATACCAGAACTGGAGGCAGTATAAAGGTTGTATAAAGGTAAAATTAAATAGGTTGCAGAGGAGTTTTTTTTAATTTCGGCTTTCGTTGCTAAAAATTTTGTCTCTCTGCGGTGAGAAAAAACACTCCCCGAATGCCAAAATTTGAGCCATGAAAAGCGGCAGTGTGAACAGCGCATCATAGGTGGAGCTGTGCTCCCGGTGACAAAGCTCCTGCCCCTCATTGGAGGTAGTTTGGCTTTGTTGCCGGGGAAGCTCTCTCTCAGCGATAAGGACGGCCACACAGCGCACCTTACAATGGCATGGTTAGAGTGGCACAGCTGCACCGTGGTAAGGTGCGCGGTGTAGACACAGCCTCAGAGCTGGGGAAAGCCGACAGGCGCTGAGGAGCACAGGGTTCAGACAGAGACATCCGTTAGGAGAGGAACTATTCACAGGGATTCTCTATAGCCTAGTAAGGTGGAGAGGATGGAAGATGATAATGTACAGGTAGGTTCTGATGAGAAACAGTGAAATGAAAGAGTCTCCCTCAATTACATCATGTAATAGCAGACAGCTAAAATGGGACACATTTTAGAAGTGCTTAAATACAAACGCTAAACGTCTAAGTACTAAGACTGGTGAATTTGAGTGCCTGGTATTGAGTGACGATATTGATAGAATAGGCATCACAGAAACCCTTGCACCCCCTCCTGCACCCACATGGGGAGACTGACCTGTGTGCATGGAGCAGCTGGCATTGCTGCCCCCCACTCCTCCCTGGAACGCTGCTCATCTGGGCACCCCTAGGGGCTGTGGGATGTGGGGGCAAGAAGTGAGATCATCCGAGCTCCCTGCATCCAGGTCACTTTCCTCAGCCGGGCTGCGTAGCGGAGGGCAGAGAGCAGCAGCTTCTGATGCTCCCCTCACAGCACAGCCCAAGTGGGAAAGTGACCAGGACGCATGGAGCACATAGGGTTGCTCCTTACTCCCCTCAAACCTCTATGGACCCATGGAGGAGCATTGGGGCAGGGGAGAGCAGTGAGCACCTTTGCACTGCCACACGGTGCCCTTTGACCCCTGGAGCCCTGGGCGGCTATCGGGGGGCACCACCCCTAGGCCGGCCAGGCTCCCCAGAACGAGCAGCAGAAAACACAGAGACTGGCCACACACTGAGCAGTGGTAGCCTGGGCGGCTCGTAATGGGAGGCTCAGGGGGGAGGGGTGTCATAACATTTTTTCCCAGATTTGGACCTTAGCGTCCAAAATATGGGTGTTAGCATGAAAACCTCCAAGCTTAGTTACCAGCTTGGACCTGGTAAGCTGCCACCAGCCAGGGATTTATACAGTGCCTGGCTCGCTGTGGTCTCCCCAAAACCTTCCCCGGGGGACCCCCAGACTCAGATGCTTGAGTCTCACAACAAAGGGAATAAACCATTCCCTTCCCCCTCCTCCCCTCCAGGTGTTCCCTCCCTGGGTTCCTGGAGAGATATACAGAAGCAAGCTCCGTGAATCTAAACAGAGGGACTCCCCGCCTCCCTGTTTCCAGTCCTGGAATAGAAGTACCAAGATAGCTAATCTCTCTTCCCCTTACCCAGAGGGTATGCAAAGTCAGGCTAGTAAATCTAACACAACGAGATTTTCCCCCCTGACTTCTTCCTCCCACCAATTCCCTGGTGAGCTGCAGACTCAATTCCCTGGAGTCCCCACTAAAGAAAAAATCCAACAGGTCTTAAAAAGAAAGCTTTATATAAAAGAAAGAAAAGGACATAAAATGGTCTCTCTGTATTAAGGTGACAAATACAGGGTTATTTGCTTAAAGAAAAAAATGAATAAACAACCTTATCCAAAAAGAATACAGTTTAAACATTCCAGCAACTACACACATGTAATTACAAACAAAAACCATATAAACTTATTGGTCTTATTATCTTTGTACTTACAACTTGGAAACAGAAGATTAGAAAGGCAGGAGATAGAAAAATCACTCTCATAGCCGAGACGCCACAGACACAAGACAAAGAACAAAGAACTCACACACAAACTTCCCTCCACCCAGATTTGAAAAAGTCTTGTTTCCTGATTGGTCCTCTGGTCAGGTGTTTTAGGTTACTGGTGTTACCCCTTTATAGGTAAAAGAACATTAACCCTTAGCTATCTGTTTATGACAAGGGGGCTCAGCCTCCCCAGCCTTGCACTGCCAAGGGGACAGTGGGGCCATGATCAGGGGCCCTGGCCAAGTTAGGTCCCCCTGGAAAAGTCTCCCCTATGTCAGCCCCAGGGCTGGAGGAGCTCCCACTCCCTGCTGCAGCCCCCGGGCTGTAGCAGGGGCACAGAGCTTCTCTGGTCTCAGGGCCACAGCGGGGCAGGGGTAAAGGAGTGATAGGGTGGGGCTGGTTGGGGAAGGGGTGGAACAGAAGTGACAGTGGATAGGGCCATGGGTGGAAGGGGGTAGAGCCACAGACAGAAGGTAGGGGCATGGTTCTGGTGCTGGGGGCCCCCCACACTTGTTCTCCCTTTCCCGGGGGTTTGGCAATCACTAGCCCGGCTTAGCGAGTAGGGTTCAGTGGTCCCATAATGTGGGGTGCGACTCCTAGGGGGACACAGAGGAACATTCATGGGGGCAACTCAGGACCTGAGCCAGCCCACATAGAGGGCAGGGAGGGAGCACCACTCTGCCACAGCTCTTCCCCAACCCCACCCTCAGCCTGAGACTCTGGCTCCCAGCCCGGCGTCCGACCCCTTTACCCTCTGTCCGCACCCTCACCCCAGCAAGCAACAGCCCCACTCCTCCCAGCCCCGGTTCTTGACCGTGGCTTCCGAGGGGCCACAGCCATGGCTAAGAGGGCACAATGTGAAATGTTTGGGGACCACTGGTTTAGGGTGACGTCCTCAATCACTCTCTGCAGTCCAATAAAAGCTATTCCTCACTCACCTACCCCTCCATCAGGGACGGACTAGGTATGTTCTGCTGCCCTTCACTCATACAGGAAGGAGAATAACATTTTCATTCCACTCAATCCTAAAGTCATTTGTAACCCAAGACCATCCCAAACTGGTCATTTTGGGGAAGCGGCACCATCATGGCTGCATAGCTAGGCAGAGTAGGTGTGTCTATGCAAACACGGTCTGTTCCTGAAGTCTTTCCCCAGCTCCTCACTAGGTGAGAGAGGGGAGCTCATTCAGACCCTGCTTTCGCTTAGTATTTTAAAACTCCTTAGTGTCCCTATCTCTGCCTGGCCTTAGATTTCTCCTCCTGTCCGTTTTTTGACAGCTCAGATGAGGTGACCGATGTGGTTAAGGTGATGGACTGCTACCCCATTATGCTCTGCCTGCATGGGTTCAAATCCCATTCTCATCAGAGGCATTTATTCTTCACCCTCCTTTATAGACAAACATCTCCCCCTTTGGTACAATAACAGAATCAAACAATGTTGCTTGTGTTAACCAAAATTGGGTCAGTTAGTAAGCTTAGAGAGGACTAATAATGCCCCTCCCCCCCAGAGTTGGCAGAAAGCAGCACATTTATTAGCTGGATAGCTAAGCTCAAAGAAGGGATGGGGGAGGGTGTCACACTCATACTCACGCTCCCAGGACAGGCCTGGCAGTGGAGATGTCAGGATCCTTTAAGGTAAGTGTCCCACAGTAGCAGCGATGGACGGTGCGATGAAGATCAGTCTCCCTGCGGTGCAATAGAATGTAACACAGCGAACCACTGGCCAGATGGGCCGGGTGAAGGGCATTCACTGGAGGTACAAAGGAGAGTGGGAAAGCCACTTCACAGGCATTCAAAGCGGGAAAGGACACAAGCTGGGGAGTTTAACAGACCTTTTGAGCATACAGGTTATACAGAGCATACAGATCACTGCTGCTCCTACAACTATGATAAGTTCCCAAGCAGCATGTTTCTTACTTTGCCCATCTGTCAATTTTGATGATTATTGATGGAAATATTTTGCCATTGGGTTGTTGTTTACACAGAAATTGACATTTACCAACAAATACACAATTCTTCCAAGCCTGCCTAGTCTGCAGTTGATGGGTTAGAGGGACACATTCACTCTTCCAGGTCCCCATTCCAGGCCTGTGCTCTCCAGGTTGTCAACTTCCCGCACTGCTGGTGATCCTTCCCTCATCTCCCCCCAACCACTGCCCCACCCCAACTTCTGGGGTCCCCTCCCTACACTGTCTAAACTCCACTGCTGGCAGGATCCCTTCCTGTTCCTTTCATTTCCTGCCTCCACTCTGGGCAAAAGCTCTGCACTCTTCCATCACACCAGAAGTTGAAACCCAGGCCACCTGGGTGAAAACCAGGAATCCTGACCACTAGCCCATATGGGACTATTGTTGCATCTGACTAAGTGGGTATTCACCCACGACAGCTCATGCTCCAATACGTCTGTTAGTCTATAAGGTGCCACCGGATTCTTGGCTGCTATTATTACTACAACTCAGGCCTTGGCTACACTGGAGATTTACAGTGCAGGTGGTGGCTTTACAGCGCTGTAACTTACTCCCCGTCCACACTGGCAAGGCACATACAGCGCTGTATCTCCCTGGCTACAGTGCTGCATGTGCTCCACCTCGACCAGAGGAATAAAGAGAACAGAGCTGGTGATGCAGCGCTGGGGTGCCAGTGTAAACAGTGATTAATCTTACTACGCTGTCACTGACCTCCGGAACCTTCCCATAATGCTTTATAAGTAGAGATAACGCTCTTTGTTTGGTGTGATGCCTCTGTTGCTTTGCTGTGAGCTCAAGGCTCCCGGAGCTGCTTATCTAAAAACCACAACACAGTTACTGTTTTGCAGTGAATGAGCAGAGGCAGGGGGATCCCTTTGGAACACCCACAGCTGGTGTTTGCTTGAGGAGAGAAGCAGCCGGGTGGGCACGGGGGGGGGGGTCTGTTTTGGATCAGCGGCTTATCTGGTCTGTGAGGAAAAAAACAAAGGCGGCTATTTGCATTTAGTGAATGAGAGAGGGGTGGGGGAGGAGGCTTGAACTTGCCAGGCAGGGAGCTGACACAGTGTCAGCTCCAAAAATCCACTCGCTCTGTCTCCCCCACGCTCCGTGTCACACTCCACCCCACCCTCCTCTTTTGAAAAGCACATTGCAGCCACTTGAATGCTGGGATAGCTGCCCATAATGCACCACTCCCAACAGCGCTGCAAATGTGGCCATGACAGAGTGCTGGTAGCTGTCAGTGTGTCCACACTGCAGCGCTTTCCCTAAACAGCTGTAGGAAGACAGCTTTAACTCCCAGCGCTGGACAGCTGCAAGTGTAGCCAAACCCTCTCTAAGCCGACCCCTTATGAGAACAGCAGGGACTAGCATGACTAGATGTCCCGATTTTTGGGTCTTTTTCTTATATAGGTGCCTATTAACCCCACCCCCATCCCAATTTTTCACATTTGCTGTCGGATCACCCTAGCAGGGGTTGCACACAGGGCTGCATTAACCTTCAGGTGCTGAGGTTTCCCTCTCTCCATTCCCAGAGCCTGTGATCAGGAAACAGACATCAGGGCTCCCAGGTGCTGCACAGACCATGACTGAGATCAGACCCCATATTATGCAAGGTGCTGTACAAACCCTGGGCAACACTGAGACACCCAGGAGGTTCCCCTCAATTTCCCTGAGCCTCTGCTGCCCAACTTCTTCTGAATCCCTCTGGCTCACCCCCCCCCAAAAAAAAACCCACCTTTCCAAACAGTCCTTCTTTCCTTGCCCCCTGATTCTGGTTTCACACCCTGGGACCATCTCCTCTCTTTGTCTCTCCCCCTCCAGGTGAAGCAGAGATGGAGGCAACTTCAGCCACTGGAGTCAGCCTCAGCGAGCACTGCAGCCGGCCCCGGGGGAGGGGGGTGTTTGCAGACACAGGAAGGGAGCAGGGGGTGCTGGGAAGAAGGCGGCAGGAGAACAAAGCTCAGAGACCCAACATGGGGAAATTCCAGGGGGCGGGGCTCTGACACATCCCAGGTGCGGGCAGCTCCTGGGGGCGGGGCTCTGGCTCAGCTCGGGGGCAGGGCAGCTCCTCGGGGCGGGGCTCCAGCACAGAGCAGGGGCGGGGCAGCTCCTGGGGGCGGGGCTCTGGCACAGCCCGGGGGCGGGCAGCTCCTGGGGGCGGGGCTCTGGCACAGCCCATGGGCAGGGCAGCTCCTGGGGGCGGGGCTCTGGCACAGCCCATGGGCAGGGCAGCTCCTGGGGGCGGGGCTCTGGCACATTGTGACGCGGAGCCCGGGCTGAACAGCTGCTTCCTGGTTCTCCACGTGCTGCCAGCAGCGCTGGAGCTGCCCGAGCCGGAGCGGAGCCGCTGTTCTCAGCTGCAGCCAGGATCTGCCCCCGGCCCCGCTGGGATCCAGGTGGGGACAGAGACTGGGGCCCGGGGGTTCCCCTTGGTGTGGCTGGCGGGGGCGGGAGGGGAGAAGCCGGAGCTGCAGGCGGGGGAAGGGCGGTGGGACATTGTGACCCGGAGCCCCCGGGGAATGAGAGGCGCTGGGGGGCAGGAAAGTGACTCTGCCCCAGGGAGCCTGGGAGAAGCCTTGAAGGCGCCTCGGCCCCAGTGGAGCTGCAGGAGGATCCGCCCGCCCGCCCCGCTGGGATGGGGGGGCCGGGGCCCGGCCGTCGTGTGGGGGGGAGGGGCGGACCCCGGGCCAGGCGGGGGGGGCGGTGTATTAAATCCCTCCCCATAGCAATGTGCTACTCCCGGGCACTGCGCATGCCCAGTAACAGCCGCTGAAGCCGCTGCCCTTCCCCCTGCCCGGACCAGCCGTAACGTTCCGCCGGGCGCTGGGGGCGGGGCTGGAGCGGGGCGGGGGAGTAACAGGGAGCGTGGGAGGGGCGGGCGCAGAGCAGGAAATTGATGGGCGGGGGGGTCAGGCAGCTGGAGGCAGGGTTCGTGGGGGGCTAAAGGGCACAATCCGGGCTGGGGGGAGGAGCAGGAGTTGAGCTCAGGGGGAGGCGCTGGCAGAGCCCCCCCCTTTGGTGTGAGGGCGGAGGTGTCGAGGGGGGAGGAGAAGCCGGAGTTGCAGGGGGGGAGGTCACTGGGGTGGGGGTGTAGATCTGTCTCTGTGCAGCCAGGACATTCCCGGGGTGGGAGGGAGGTGAGTTAACTGGATCCTGTCCCTGTTTTTGCCACTTCCTCCCACACACACATTCTCTCAAGATTTCCCCTTTTCTCTCTCATTATCACACGTGGCTATAAAATCCAGGGAGATTCTCCTCCCCCCCCCAATGATCAGCTCTCTAATTGCCTCTGATTTTCCCTTTTCTCTCCATACTTCTCAAATGTCAATTTAAAATCTCTCCGATGGGGGGTGGATTTTCCCACCCATTTTATCTGCAGCGATTTGTCCTTGTTTGGGTGGGAAATTGTTGCCCTGGGTCATTCCCCAGAACATGGCTCCCACTGGAGTGGGATGGGATGAGGTTCCCGTTCTCTGCCAGGGCAGGGAAGGGAAGGGAGGAGCACATCCCCCATGGAGACTGCCCAGACCCCATTTCCCAATTCCCCTGCGGCCCCCTTCCATTGTCCAGGGAGCCTTCCAGCTCCCCCCCGCCCTTAAATCAGCTCCTCAAAGGGCTCTGAGCTGCTCACGTGAATGGTTGCCCCGTGGACCGGGGGGGGGGACCATCACATTCTGTTTATGTATTGGACAGTTCATATAAAATCCAGTCCAAACAGTCCCCCTTTTCCACTAGTTATTTAATAGCAACATCAAATCCCCTCCGATCTTGGTGGTTTTCTCTCATGTTATCAAATGTTGTTGTGACAGGGTTCTCTCTGCGGTGTCAAAGACTGATATAAAATACCCCAACATTTGCCCCACTTCTCTCTAGTTGTTTTATTTCTAATTGAATATGATGGGTTGTTTCCCAATGTGCTAAGATGCAGCCACCTCTGGGGTGGATCCATGGTGGCCATTATTTGCTAGTGACAGCCCGTGGATCTTTCTTGCCCTCCAGGCCTTCCATTCTCCTGTTAAAGAAGCACTCCCCAGGCTCCCGTCTGCCTGTGTGACTGGCCAGCAGGAGGTGGTGTTAACTTTCTAGCACTTCTCACACTCTGTGAGGTAAACACTTGCAGGGGCAGGGAAGGTGTCTGTGTGGGGAGATTGCAGCTGAAGGGGCATTGTGGTAGGGGAGGCCTCTGGGTGGCTGGGCAGGGGGTACCCTAGTCAGGTTGGTGGTTTGTGGAGGTTTGGGGTTTTCGGGGGTGGTGGTTCTGATGTGCCCATCCCTGAGGCTATGGGTCCTGGAGGTGGGTATCGCTGGGGGCCTGGTGGCTGCAGAACAGTGGGGGTGGGTGTCTCTTGGGGAGGCGGGACAGAGGGTTAGAGGGAGCCTGGTTCTGTGCCAGGGGCTCTGTCTGTGCTTCCCCCGCTGGTTCCTGGTTTTTGTTGCCATGCCCAGTGCACAGAGCTGGGGGAGGGGATCCCTGGCACTAGGTGAGGGCATGCCAGGGAAGCAGAGTGATGGGTCGCACTGTAAGCATCAGGGGGTCACACGGGGCAGAGGAGGGGGTCCCAGGCAAATGTCAGGGTAGATCGTTCTGGAGGGTGGGGAAGTTCCTAGGCAGGCAGTGAGGGACTGAGTCCCAGTGGGGGGGGGGTCCCTTGAGGGGGTGCCTGGCTGCTGGGGGCTCTTGGTGGGGGGAACCTTTGGGATTCCCAACCTGGCAATCATGGTGTGGTGGGGGTTCTCTGGCCGGTGGGGCTTTGAGGGGTATCTGGGGTCCCTGGCCAGGGACTCTGGGGGCTGCGTCCCAGGGAATATCTGATGGGATCCTGGCTGGGGGGTGTCTGGGGCCCCTGGCTGGGGGGTCTGGGCTCTGGGTACTAGGGGGTGTCTGGGGGCTGCTGCTAACCATGATCCTTCTCTCTGGTCAACTTGTACCAGAGTCCTGGCTCCTAGTCACCAGGTCACCAAGTCCATTCCCCAGTCACGTGCCCTGTCACTGTGATAACTTTCTGTCCACTTAGCAAACACTTTTAGTGTGAATTCACAGAATTTACTTTTCTCCTCTTTTGAAAACTGCAGGAACTTTCGGTTCCGTTTGGAAAATTTTTGCCCCCAGTCCTTGTCCTAGATCTGCGGGGGTGAGGGAGGTGGGAAGGGAGTCAGCACTGCCACACGATGGTCTTTTCCACAGCGTTCTGAACTCATTCTTTCTGAAATCCGGTGTCATTGAGACCGTTGTTAATCCAGAGTCACTGTATGGAAAAGACAAGGAGTGATTCCAGATGGACAGTGGGTCAAATGAGATCAGCCCATTCTCCCTGTGAGGAGGGGCTTCCCATTAGCTGCTCTCCCCAGAGAGCTAAAGGAGGGAAGCTGCTCATACACTCCGTCCCTCTCTGCTCAGGATATTGGGGTTCAGCTTCCTGGGTCAGATGCTGCAGCCTCCATTGTGATCTGGGAGACCAGGCTTGGCAGCTGCTGCTCCCCCAGTGGGGCTCTGTGCTGGGAAGTGACCTTAATTAAAGCTTCTTCTCTGCCCGGCCCAGGGGATGACTTTCTGCAGCTGGTCCTAGCCCCCTAGGGCAGTCCTGGGCCCTGTTACTACTAAATTCTGAGCCAGAGTCTCCAGGTAACTGAAAGACCTCAGGGAATGTCCTAGGGTCTGGCAAGGAAGTGACTCTGCACAAACAACACCACCTCATTTCTCCTCCCATTAGCGGTTGCCAGGAGGAAATCCAGCCATGGGAGAGCAAAGCCCCCAGGAATGGGACTGTCCCAGCCAGAGGGGCAGGAGAGAGGACAGGGGAAGGAGAGGCTGAAAGGGGCAGTGGGAGAAATGAATGTGGGGAGAGATTTCCAGCTCTCTAGTCCACCCAGACACATGTATTGCTGCATCCTGGGGCAGAACCACTTTCCAGTGAACAAAACAAGGATCAGACAGAGCAAAAGCCAGTTCCTGACTCCATATTCCCCCTGCTGGGGTGTGGCTGCCGTGGGGTCAGTGTCTGAGGGAATCCCCCACAGTGACTCCTTTGGTTCTGCTCTTTTCTAGCCTTGTGTTCAGAGAAGGGGTGAGGGGAGAGAGAAGGGAGGTTAAAAATGTGTCTGTGGACTTAGCCTGGCAGGAGGGGCCAGGTCTAAATTGTAATAAACAGATTGAGCATTTCCCAGCATGACAGAATCTAGGGTGTCTGTCTGCAGGAAAGGGCCTGGGGGAATTGTGATGTGAAATTAACTAAAACCGGTTCTGAAACGCCCACAACTGCCCTTCTCCCCCAGACAGGCTGCAGAATGTTTTGCTCCAGCTCATCCCAGCCTGGCGTGGGACAGGGAAGAGAAATGGCTGCAGTGGAGTCAGTCCAGGTAGAGATTATCGGGGGGTTGCTGGTGCGTTCCTGCTGGAGGAAAGGGAGAGCAAATACACCAGAGGTGGGAAGGTTTGCAGAGTCTGGTTTGGAGGTTGGAGCGGGGCAGGAAATTCACAGTGTGGGGAAAGGAGGAGGCCAGGGTGTGGCAGACCTGCTGGGAGTTATTTACTAAGTGGCCTAGATTCTAGGAACAGACCCAGGAGGTTTGGAGGTGGAAATGCCCTAATTTGTGAAGAGAGAAAATAACCCACCTACATGGAGCTAGTCAAACTGACCAGACTCCTAGTGCTGGAGCCTGACCTCACTAACCATCAGCTGCTGTGAGATATAAAGGGGACACCCATGAGTCAGGCTTATTGGAGCTGCCTCTCCATTCATATCCCACTCCTCACAATGAGGAGGGTGTTGGGCATCCTACCAGCGAGCTCTCCCTGGACCACTGCTAGGGGCTCAGATCCTGTATCAGTCAGTGGCTAGTAGGGGGGTGATGGATACGCTGGGAGAGATAAGGGGCTCTCTCTTCATCCCCTCACCCTGGCAATTGCTGGATACTCTGAGCCAGGTCGAGGTGGGACTCTCCTGACTATGATCCACCCAGAGCTTCCATTTGATTCACTCTTCTCTGCCACAAATAGTGGGGCTGTGAGTGGGGCAGCAAGTCCTTAGTGTTGGACTCTTACTCTTTCAGGGGCTGGTGACCTTCAAGGAGATGGCTATGTATTTCATCAGGAAGAGTGGGCTCTGCTGGACCCCACTCAGAGAGCCCTCTACTGGGATGTCATGCAGGAGAACTATGAGACTGTGACCTCGCTGGGTAAGGGTTCCTGTCCTTCTGTTCTTGGAAGGGGAAATGAAGAGTGAAGGTTCACGCCACCCCACAATGCCATCTGTACCCTGTCCTGTTTTCAGCATCACCCCAATAGGCCAGTGACACACATAATACCAGAGACCCTCCTCTGCTGCAGAACACTTTGGGAACAGAGCACAGGAGCCGTATTGCACAGTGTCAAATATCTCCTGTTTGCTCAAGTGAAACTGGGGGTTAGGTCTGGCATAACTGTCCCATACCCCTAATCATTTTTCTTGCCCTTTTCTGAACCTTTTCCAATTCCAATATATCTATTTTTGAGACGGGGTGACATGTGCATGCAGTATTCAAGATGTGGGTGTATCATGGATTTATTTGCTGTTTTTACAAATATGATCTATGAGATATTCTGTCATATCTATCACTTTCTTAATTATTTCCTACATTGTTCACTTTTTTTTCACTGCTGCTGCACATTGAGTGGATGTTTTCAGAGAACTATCCACAGTGACTCCAAGATCACTCTCTTGAGTGGAAACAACTAATTTAGACCCCATCATTTTGTATGTATAGTTGGGATTGTGTTTTCCAATGGGCTGCACTATGTGCTATCCTGTCATCTAGTACTGCTGAAGATCCATTGGATTCAGTAATATCCCTGCCCTTCCTGTTCCCTTTCTCCACCGAACCCCGCCAGCCCATGCTTCCTGTTCCCAGCTTCCCCAGGATTCTCGCACTGTCTCTGAACCTCTCTGTCAGCAAGAAGCAGTGCCAGGGACACTTGCCCTCTGTCTGGAGTCTTCGATTTCTGGGACATGGATTTACTTTCTCTGTGTTGTAAGAGGCTCTGTCATAATGAGTGTCTGTGATGTTACCCAGAGTACAATCTGGACTGTTAAATAGCTGTACCTCAGTCTCCAGCATGGGGTGCCTTTTCCACTGTTTTCCTGCGAGAACAGCCCCTTGGCCAAGTAACACACAGTCTCCAGCATGTAACTCACTCCCAGCTACACAGTATTGAGTGCTGCTAGACAGCCACTCATGAATTACACCTCAGAGAAAACCAGCAAATTCTCAAGTGCCCAACTTTCCCCCAGAAATGTGCATCTTGCACTGTCCAGCACGCTACTGAACGACCCAAGCTCATATGAAGTCTGTCATTTCATCAGCGGAAAATGACATGCACCAGCTTGTTATCCCAAACAGAGTTTCCAACACACTTCAATCCACACATACTGGTAGATGAACAAATAAACCAAGATTGTTAACTACCAAAAACTAAAACTAGGCCCAGTCCATGAAAGGGGCACTCCCAGGAGAGGACTGTATAAAGGCTGGAACATGAAACACCTTTGTACACCTGAGACAGCTGCCTTGGGGACAATGACAGGGAGAATCCCCCAAAGTGACTCCTTTGTTTCTGCTCTTCTCTGGCCTCCGATTGTTCCTTCCAACGTGGAGTACTTTGCACTTGTCTCTACTGAATTTGATCCTATTTACTTCAGATCATTTCTCCCGTTTGTCCAGATCATTTTGAATTTTAATCCAATCCTCCAAAGCACTTACAACCCCACCCAGCTTGGTGTTGTCCGCAAACTTGATACGTGTAAGAGAGAGACTGTTACTGGGAGGGTTTCCCCATGTGTCAGAGGGTTACACCCTGGTGGGAGGGGGCTAGGCCTGTACTGGAATAAGGTCACTCTGTGCTTCACAGTGTGCTAGAACCTAGAATGTGCATTAGCAGGGGAAAAGCTGGGGGGAATCGGCTTGTGGAATGGACAAAAGCCTAGTCTGAATTCTCACACCTTGCCCTTTTCACCCCGGCAGGCCAGAGAATAACATCCATGTTTCGCTGCAGATCATCTCGTCCTCCCAGGGGCAAGGAAATGGCTGCAATGGAGCTGGCTCAGGTAAGAGATTATCAGGGTGGCGGGCTCTGCTTGGAGGTTGAGGAGCAGTAAATGCATAAGAGGGTGGGAATTGCTAGAGGTGGTGGGAAGCAGGAAATATCTCGGGTGGAGAAAGGGAGGGGACAGCATGTGACAAACCTGCTGAGACTTGTGTAGTGTAGGGCGTGATGGGTTGTCACCCCCAGGAGGCAGTTTGTGGAGCTTCTGGGAACTGCTGTGTCCTCTAACCCTCACGCTGGGCTGGCCCTTCTCACACTGCTTGCTGGAGATTTCGCCAGCCTCTCCAGGGCCCTGTATCACCCAACACAACAGCAGGTGGCGCCATGCAGCCAACTAAGCTACCTGAGTGCGTTACCTAAGCCACTCAAGGACAGATAGAAGACAAGAGCCCAATTTCCCACTCCCCAACCTTGCACACTTGCTGTAGTATAAATCCAGAATGATACCATCTTATAGTGCACAGGGATCTCTATAATACAAGCTCATTAATGTAGTTCCCCTTCCCCTCGATATGGGACAGATGTGCACAACAAGCTGAGATTTTCCCCAGACACTTCACTCAAAATACGCTGGTTAAGATAAAGCATCAAACAAGTTTATTAACTGCAGAAAGATAGATTAAGTGATTATAAACTGGATTTATAGATTAAGGGTATAAACTGGATATTAGGAAGTTTAGACTTGAAATTAGACGAAGGTTTTCTGACCATTAGGGGAGTGAAGTTCTGGAATAGCCCTTCCGAGGGAAGTAGTAGGGGCAAAAGACTTTGCTGGCTTTAAGACAAAGCCTTGATAAGTATATGGAGGGGATGTTATGATAGGATCGTTAATTTGGGCAATTGATCTTGAATTACCACCAGACAGGTCTGCTCAATGGTCTGCGGGGAGATGTTGCATGCGATGGGTACTGAGTTGCTGCGGAGAACTCCTTCTTGGGATGCTGGCTGGTGACTCTTGCCCACATGCTCAGGGTTTAGCTGATTGCCATATTTGGGGTCGGGAGGAATTTTCCTCCAGGGCGGATTGGCAGGTGCCCTGGAGGTTTTTCGCCTTCCCCTGCAGCGTGGGGCACGGGTCGCTTGCTGGTGGTGTCTCTGCAGCTTGAGGTCTTCAAACCATTTTTGAGGATTTCAATAACTCGGTCCTGGGATAGGGGTTGTATAAAATTGGATGGGTGGGGTTCTGTGGCCTGCCTTGTGCAGGAGGTCAGACTAGATGATCAGATTGGTCTCTTCTGACCTATGAGTCTATGAGTCTAAATAACCAAAACTCAGACTAAGCCTAACATACTAGATGGATAGAATTTGAATTAGCAATTTCTCACCCTGACTGATGGTACAAGCAGTCCCCCAAGTTTCCATACACAAGCTAGAAATCTCTTGATCCTGGGAGCAGCACTTCCCCCACATCCGTTTTTGTTTCTCAGGTGTTTCCAGAAGTTCTCTTGTGTGGAGAATGAGGCCAAGAGATGATGTCACACCCACCTTATGTAGCTTTTCCATATGGTGGGAACCTTTTGTTCCAAACTCAGTTCCTAGTCCAGTTTGTGGAAAAATACAGGTACTAAAATGGAGTTTAGTGTCATGTGGTCTGGTCACAGGCCCTGCTGAGTCATAGTAGCCATGACTCATAGGCTGGCTGAAACATTCACAGGAAGGCTAAGCTCTTCCACAGTCCATTGTCTTTGTTGAGCCATCAGCACTGTCTGGCTTCTTCATTGTTGTACCTGAAAGGCTCATTGTGGGTGTTACCCAGAGTAAGCACATTTGAAATACAGATCCAGAGTCAATATCCATAACTTCAGATACGAACATGATATGTGCACACAAATAGGATAATCATATTCAGCAAATCAGAACTTTTCCAGTGACACCACACATGATGCATCTTCTACAAAATAGATCATAATTATGTCCTAATCATATTATAATCATACCACTATGATGAATATGGGGGTGTAGTGTCAGATAGGTCCTAATTTCAAGGCACAGGAGTTGGGAATGGAACTTCCCCTCTTTGTGGAACAGGAAATAACCCTCCAGCCAGGGCTGGGACAACTTCCCAGACTCTCAGCGATGGAGCCTGAATCTACTGACATTTCATTAATTACCACCAACCCCAATCTTTGTGGCAACTGTAAACTTTATCAGTGATGATTTTGTACTCTCTTCTAAGTCATGGATAAGAATGTTAAATAGCACAGGGCCAAGAACCAATCCCTGCAGGAACCTGCTAGAAAGAAATCCACTCGATCATGGTTCCCCATTTACTATCAGAGTTTTTAATCTATTTAATGTATGCCGTGTTTATTTTGTATCATTCTAGTCTTTTTTAGTAAAATATTGTGCTAATCAAGTCATGTCCCTTACGGAAGTTTAGGTATATTACATCAATATTATTAGCTGCAACCAAACTTTTGATCTCATCCAATAAGGATATCCCGTTAGTTTGATAGGCTCTATTTTCTCTAAACCTTTGTTAATGGGCACTACAATTCTGACCTTCTAACTTCTATTCTTTATGATTGACTTCCCCTTTCTTCCATATATTTTATTTGGAGAGTGCTTGGATTCCTACCAGGGAGCCACTATCAGGGTCCAGAGACAGCCCCATCTCCTATATTAAGCTCTGGCTAGTAGCTATGTGATAAATGTGAAGACCCTGCTTCTGTCTGTCAGATGGGAGACACAAAGGTTCTCTCTTTCTACCCTCTGATGCCTCCTGGCTGCTGTAAGCAAGGTGGGGTGGGACTCTGTTAACATGTGCCTCCCGGAGCTTCCATTTCCCTGGTGCTGCTGTTCCGTGAATAGTGGGGTTGTGAGGGTTGTGAGTGGGTCAGCAGGTACTGAGTATTGGACTCCTGCTCTTTCAGGGGCCGGTGACCTTCGAGGAGGTGGCTGTGTATTTCTCCAGGGAAGAGGGGACTCTGCTGGACCCCACTCAGGGAGCCCTCTACAGAGATGTCATGCAGGGGAACTATGAGACGATGGTCTTGCTGGGTAAGGATTCCTGTCCCTTCTGTTCTTGGAAGGGGAAATGAAGAGTGAAGGTTCATGCCACCCCCACAATGCCATCTGTACCCTGTCCTGTTTCAGCTTCACCCCAATAGGCCAGTAACATACATACTACTAGAGACCCTCCTCTGCTGCAGAACACTTTGGGAACAGAGCACAGGAGCAGCATCACACAATGTCAAATATCTCTTTACTCAAGTAAAACTGGGGTTAGGTCCAGCATAATGAACAGAAGCTTCCTACCCCCAGCCTTCTCTCAAACCCTGAGCCTTCTCTACCCAAACCAGAATGTGCTTGGGGTGTAACAAGCAGGCGGCTGGAGTCAGAGCTGCCAGTCCAGGGTTACTTATCATACAGACACTCAGTGCGTCCTTGAACGCTGGCTGGGAGTATCCAGACAGGGGAGCTCAGCAGCAGAACACTGAATCTCACCCAGGATTACAGATGACACAACTCCTCGCCGATCTGGATTGCACCCCAGCATGTGAAAATGGCCTTAGGTTGGTAGTGACATTTCTTGAGACATGGAGAGTCTTGCTCCCATATCACCAGGTGTAATAAAAATAACAGGAAAGGCCAAATATGGAAAACTGATTCTTCAGCTTGCTTTGACCTGCATCATATTTTGCAATATATTCCAAATAAGGAAATTAACGTGCAACGTATGTGTCATTGTTTGTGGTTTTAAACTGTAAAAGGCTTGTGTGATTTTTAGCTCAGGAACAGTATTCCAATAGCTGTCGCCCCCTGCGTGCTTGTAACCAAGAAAAGAGCCTCAGGCTGAGCTGATTCAAATATTAATCCTGTGGTCGTTTTCCACAACAGCCTCAATAGGTCCCTGTGATGGAATGTAAGGCTACATCTAGACTACCCACCGTATCGGCGGGTTAAAATCGATTGCTCGGGGATCGATATATGGCGTCTCATCTAGACGCCATATATCGATCCCCGAGCGCGCTTATATCGATTCCGGAACAACACCAACCCCAACGGAGTTGCTGATTTGACAGGGGGAGCCGCGGACATCGATCCCGCGCGGTGAGGATGGGTGAGTAATCCGATCTTAGATATTCGACTTCAGTTACGTTATTCACGTAGCTGAATTTGCGTATCTAAGATCGATTTCCCCCCGTAGTGTTAGACCAGCCCTTAATGTCTTCACACCTTCCCCTGCAGGAGAATGGCTGTTTGACCAGCTGGTTTGCCTTGCTGTCTCTGAGGAAACTGGTCTGTGGGTGTTCCCCAGAACTGTAACTTTTTCAGTAATATCATACTGTAAAATCTCACAATTTTACATACAGTGTTACTACACATTTTAACAGGAGGATAATATTCAGTAGGTTATGTGTTTTCTAATGATACCTCACAAGCCATACTGGGGTACAAAATTGATCATAATTTTCTAGAAGAGTGAACACAGGGGTACAGATTGACACAGTGTCTGTGTGTGTGTTCCCAGCAGATATGTGGGTATTTCAATCCCTCATAAGCACAATGTTTGGCATCTTCAAGGACCTGGGGAACTGGTCCTGGGAATTCACTAGTTTAGCAAGTGTGAGACTGCATGAAATTGTGAGACACTTTGGTATTAATAATAAAATAATATAATCTGATAAAATTGCAATGAATCATGCTAGGTATGCCATGTAAAGTGTCAGTGAAAATGTTATGATTTGCCAAGTATGATCATTTTGTTTCTATGTTTCTATCACCTTTGTATTGTGAGTTACAGATATGTAAGGTATATCTGTATTTCCAGACTTGTGCAGTTTTCTGGGTGACACCCCCAGACATATTGGCATCAACATTGCCTAGCATGTTTGATGGCCCATTGAGGGTCATCAGCTGTACAATGAACCTATGGACCAAGGGGACACACCTATTGAGTCAGCAAGACATGCCGGGGTTTGCCTGTGTAATGAAACCTCCAAAGCTTTTCCATGCCATGTGCTGTGAAGCTTGTGTTTGGGACACAGGAAGTACAAGCCACATGGCAAAAGGAATATAAAGCGCAGCTGCATCATCTCCATCTTGTCTTCAATCCCCCTTCCTACCTCTGGAGCAACTTCTCTACAAACTGAACCCTGGAACAAAGGACTGAATGACCCATCCAAGCTGTGGATGCGTTCCAGACAGACTTTCAAGCCAGCAACTCACCAATACTGCTAAGAACCTGATATATCCATTTTGGAATGTATCTGACTGCTTTTCCATTTAAATTCTTTCTGTCTTTCTTTCTTTTAAACCTTTAGTTTAGATGCTAAAGAATTGTCTGGAAGGATGGAATTTAACTTCATTCTTTCATTTGTTCTTTCTTCTAAACATTTAGTTTAATTGCTAAAGGATTGGCTGGCAGCATGGTATTTTGGATGAGATCCAAACCTGGGTAATGTGGCTAACCTTCTACCCACCCACTTCCTGGATCCAATTAGGATCACTCTCCTGCTGCGCTCTGGCCATGCTGTATCACAGTGAGCAGAGTTTTTAAATAACCTCTCACTGTACGGGACCTAGTTGCTGATTAGGAGTCAGAGAACTGTCATGCAATAAAGGGGGCCGTGTGATTTCTTTTTTCAGAGTCTCGTTAACCAGTGTGTGGGATCAGAAGCACAGTTTGTGACTGGTCAGTGAGTTTAACTTCAGTGTTAACCACCAGTATGGGGAGCATCTGCTCTCCCTTTTTCAGCCTGCTCTGACCTTGGCATTTTCAGTGAGGACTGCCCCAGGCACACTAGGTCACACTAAGCACTGAAGATAAATTAACAGAATGTTTTTGATGATCAAGTTGTATGAAATCAACTGAACTCCTTTGTTTTCTTTCATCTGAGCGGAGTTTCTGGTTTTCCAACGTGATATGATCTCCCAGCTGGAACAAGGGGAAGAGCCATGGGTCCCAGAGCTCCAGGGTTCAGAGGAAAGAGAGATCCTGAGATCTCCCCGCACAGATGAGGAAACATTAAACCAACTTCAGAATCTGTAAGTGCCTGAAGGAAACATCTAGGATGCCCTACAAAGCTCTTGGGAAGTCTCTCAGTTCATTATTGTCCATAGCAGGGGTCGCATCCGCAGGGTAAATATAGCTCAAGGCTTCCTATAGATGCTAGCAGACACCGGGCAGTAGCTTTCTCCCTTCCCCCTGTGAAGTTGGATGGGATGTGAAGGCTGAATTGATCCCCTCCTCTCTCCTGTTGGGGGGAGCTGAGTTCCTGATTTTTATTTGTCCTCTCTCCAGCACTTGTTTTGGTTTGGCCTTCCCCTTTCCATCTCTGTTTGAGGTTTCTGTCTCTATCACAGCAGGTGATGCAATGACGTGTGAGGTTCAGCACAGACCAGAAAAAGAGCAGGGAAACCAGCCAGGGGAGAAAATGGATAAATTTATTTCCTGTCAGGGAACTCAGAAGGGCCTTAAGGAAACCAGAATACAGCAGGAAATCTGCAGGGAAAAGCAAAAAAAATACATGTGCTGAGTGTGGGAAAAACTTCACTTACAGATCAGGCCTTTCTCAACATCAGAGAATCCACACAGGGGAGAGGCCCTGTGAATGCAATGAGTGCGGGAAAACTTTCAGTCGCAGCTCGCACCTTATTGGGTATCAGAGAATCCACACAGGGAAGAGATCCTATCATAGAATCCTAGATTATAAGGGTTGGAAAGGACCTCAAGAGATCATCTAGTCCAACCCCCTGCTCAAAGCAGGACCAATTCCCCAATGGTTCCCTCAAGGATTGAACTTACAACCCTGGGTTTAGTAGGCCAATGCTCAAACCACTGAGCTATCCTCTCCCTCCTGAATGCACTGAGTGCGGGAAAACTTTCAGTCGCAGCTCACACCTTATTCGGCATCAGAGAATCCACACACAGGAGGGGTCCTATGAATGCAGTGAGTGCGGGAAAACCTTCAATCGCAGCTCTCACCTTATTCAGCATCAGAGAATCCACACGAGCAAGAAGCCCCGCGAATGCCGTCAGCAGGCCTGCACAACTCGTAAAGTGGTGATGTAGAGAAATCTCTGTATTAACTATCTCTATAAATCTTTATAACGTTGCATTGTGTTATTTTGTATTAAGTATCTTTATCTTTATGACATTGCATCCGGCATGATGTTATTTTGTAATTCATATGACTTGGCATTGTGCCTCTCTATTTTCATACAACTTTGTATTAGATCCCTATATAGAGAATTGGTAGAAAACTTTGTATCAAATGTTATAGCCCCTAAGGATAGTATAGTTAAAGTAAAAGAAAACATGTGCCTTTTTGCTAGAAGTAGAATAAGATCTTCCCCCGCACTCTGTAATCAATTGCTCTATTGACTGAATGAGGTGTGAATGAGTGAGGCTTGGAAGACACCCACCTCCAGACAGCTACAACAGTTGAAGAGGGAATGGGAGCCAGAGCAAAGGACAATACAACTTGTCAAGTGGGCCCAATAAAGAAGAGCAGACATATTGATGGCCTCAGGGATTAGAAGCAAGCACCTTCTTTAGAAAACACCCTCTTTGAGCAGCATTGGGACAACACCCAGAGAAAAGCAGCACAAAGACCAACGGGCGCAGACCCAGATTTTGAATCTGGTCTAGATTTGCATAAGAGGGAAGCTGCTATAAATGCGAGGTGTCTTGCAGAAGGACCCCGGATCTCGTCTTGTCACCATCGGACCATCGATTTGGATCGGTAGAAGTCCGGCTCCACCCCTCCCCCATCTAACTCACCTGGCCAGTGCAGTTAAGGGGAGCAACTAGTTGGTAACAACAGCAAGACGGAGTGTGTTTATGTCTGTGTGTGTGCGTGAATGCATGACTGTGATATATATCTCATGTGCATATCATAGAGTATTAATTGATACCTGTATTACTAATAAATGTGGCATTTTGCCTTAATCCCCCTGAAAAGTTCCTGTACAGTACTTTGAGTAAAACAGCGAGGGCCACAATACTCCAAAGAAAACAGCTGAGGACCGAAACCCCCCGGCCCTGCGGAAACACCCCCCACTCAGGACCTCCCAGCCTGGCGGAAACACCCCGCCCAGCCCTGCAGAAACAAACCCTCCTTCCCCAGCGCCGCCCCACCAAAACAGCTGTGGGTCAAAAAGGAAGGTTGGTGGTGGGGAGGTGTTACTTGATGTTAAATCAACCAGGGACTCCCAGCCAAAGAGGTGGCTGGGAGCCCTCAGGGTCAAATTAAAGGGCCTGGGGCTCTGACGACTGGGGGAACCCGGAGCTTTTCAGGGCTGGGGCAGGGATTTAAAGGTCCCAGAGCTCCTGCTGCTGAGGGGAGCCTGAGCCCTTGAAATCCCAGCCTCACTCCATCCCCTGGAGCTGCCGCCAGGATTCAAAGGGCTCTGTGCTGCCTGCAGCCACAGGGATCCCTGAGCCCTTTAAACCTCAGCTGCGGCCGGGAATCTCTGCGAGCAGCCCAGAGCCCTTTGAATCCCGGCCGTGGCTGGCAGGCTGGCTTTAGGAAGTGCGGGGCCCCACAGGGATGACTGGGGAAAAAAAAGCCTTTCAGTTCTTAACAACCGGTTCCCTATAAAAAGTTCTGCCACAGTATGTATTTTTTGTACCAGTAGGGTTACCATGCGTCCGTATTTTCCTCCCAGATGGCGATTTAACAACCAAAAAGCCTGACATGTCCGGGAAAGTACAGATGTATGTTAACCCTACCTAAAAGTTCTTTTTTAAAAAGATGGGTCTGAACTAGAAATGAGCTCTGCCACTCCCTTAGGGTGTGCTAGGGTGCACATGTGTGGGTCCCAGCTGCTCCCTGCCCATCTCATTGAAGCAAGTGTGCAGGGTTACTTCCCTCGGAACTGCAGGGCACCAGTGAACATGGGGCTGGCTGGAGGTGGGGGAGGGGGAGGATGCGAGAGGTAGGGTCTGGCTGCAGGCTGGGCAAGGGGTGTGGGGCAGGCTGGAGACAAGAGGTGTGGGGTGGGCTGGCTGGCTTCAGGCAGGGCCACAGGGAGGGTGCTGCATGGGTTGGCAGGGCTGGAGACAAAGGAGTGCGGGACTGGCTGGCTTCAGGCAGCGGGGTGTGGCAGGGGTTGGCTGGAGACGGGTTGGTGCAGGGCTGAAGGCAAGGCAGGGGGTACGGGGTTGGCTGGAGACAGGGCAGGGGGTGCAGGGCTGGTGCGGGCAGAGCAGGCAGTGTGGCAGGGGCTGGCTGGAGACAGGGAAGGGGGTGCAGGGCTGGCTGGAGACAGGGGTTGGTGCAGGGCTGAAGGCAAGGCAGGGGGTGTGGGGCTGGCTGGAGATGGGCAGGCTGCAGGCAGGAACTGGTGCAAGCAGGGCAGGAGGTGCGGGGCTGGTGCGGGCAGGGGGTGCAGCAGGGGCTGGCTGGGGATGGGCTGGCTGCAGGCAGGGCAGGGGGTGCACGTACAGGGGGTACAGCCCATCCTCTGTGGTGAGTGCCTCCTTCTCCTCCTCCTCCTCCCCCCTCTCCCTCTAGGGTAGCAGCAGCAGCCTGGGGCTTGGGGGCTATTTCAAGGGCCCGAGGCGCCCCTGCTTCCACTGCCCCAGCTCTGTAAATAGCCGCGGGAACCCTGGGGAAGTGGCGGGGCTCCAGCGGCTATTTAAAGGGCCAGGGAGGTAGAAGCAATGGGAGTCCTGGACTTTTTAAATAGCCCCCAGAGCCCCGCAGCCATACCCCAGGGCTCCAGAAGCAGGGCTCTAGTGGCAATTTAAAGGGCCTCGGCTTCCAGCTCCTGCTGGGAGCCCCAGGCCTTTTAAATTGCCCCCTGGGGAAACTGGGCCACCCTGGTACAGCGCACTGGCTTTTGCTGGTACTGGGGCTTGGGTGCGGGGTCCTCTTAGGAGCGAGGCCGATTCAAGGGAATTGGTTAAATTGGCCTAAAGCCGGCCCTGGTGGCTGGGATTTAAAGAGCTCTGAGCTCCCCGCCCGCCTGCCCAGAGCCCTATAAATCCTGGCCGCGGCTGAGATTTAAAGAGCTCTGGGCTCCCTGCGGCTGCGGGCAGCTCAGAACCTTTTGAATCCCGGCCACGGCTGAACTTTAAAGGGGTTTGGATTCCCCGCGGCTACGGGCAGCCCAGAGCCCTTTGATTCCCGGCTGCGGGACGCACAGTGAGACTTCACGGGCCGCACGTTGCCCGTGGGCCGTATGTTGTGCAGGCCTGGCATGGAGGGGCAAAATAGGTAAGAAATTTCCGTGGCCTGTCACTAGCAAATAGTAGCCACCATGGATCCTGCCAGAGGTGGCTACATCTTAGCACTGTGGGAAGCAACCCTTCACAGAGACCATTTGTCTTGTGGTTTGGGATACTTCTCAAGACATGCTGCACTCAGAGTGACCCCCTCATCCTGTGCCAGCTGGAGAAAAGAAAAGGAGCCAGCCAACTCTCCCACTACCAGCTGCGAACCACTGATACCCAAACAGGGGGAGGCCTCTGACTTTGATGTGTATTAAATATCAGGCTGGTCTCTTTCTTTGGCAAATATCTAACAGAGCTAAAAGAGGAAACAAATGATCCTCAAAGGAGAGGGGAAAGACAATCACTGGGAAATATAATCCCCTGCAACATCCAGAATGGAGAGCGACTCAGGGCAACAGGTTCCCCCGAAGGAAGAAGTTTTTGGGATTTAGAAACATAAGGAACAGCACAAAACTTGAGAGGATTGTTAATTGACATTTGATAATGACACAGAGGGAAAACCTGAGCTTTCAGATCAGTGTTCAGAAATGAAAGACAAAGGGTGGAAATCAGAGATTTTGGATCCATTTTGCAAATTATAGAGAGGAAAGTGGAAAATCAGAGGGATTTTATATCAGTTGTTGATAGGAGGTAAAATCTGAGTGTTTCACATGAATACTTGATAAATGAATAAAGAGGAAATGGGCAACATTTGCAAACATTTTGTGTTCAATAATCTGAGAAAAGGTGTAAATCTGAGATTTTCTTATTATTTTATAATTAGAGACAGGAAAATCTCAGGGCATATTCAATTAGAAATAGACAACTAGAGAGAAGTGGGGCAAATGTTTAGGTTATTTTATTTGAATCTTTGAGATTTGCAAAGAAATTGTGTCACAAACTGCATATTTGATAACATGAGAGGAAAACACCAAGATCTGAGGGGAGAGAGTCACTTTCCTGTCAGGGCCCAGTGCTCCCTCCCCCTCCCCCTCCGGGGTCTCTCACTCACTGGGGGCTCCAGGCGGGGCTGGTGCGGTCAGAGCCTGGGGCTGCCTAGGGGGCAGGTCCCAGCTGGAGAAAGCCCCTCCCCCCCGGCCAAGATAAGAACGTGCTACTGGTAGCAGCCTGGGGCTGGACCCTCTCTATGGGGGACACTTGCTCCCCCCTCCCCTTCCTGGCCCTTCCCACGCCCTGTTGCCAGCAGAGAGTGGCCCCCCCAGCCCAGCCCAGAGGTGTCCCTGTCTCAGGCCCCCCCCCAGCCTCTGCCCAGTTCAGAAATCACTCGGGGTACCATTTCCCACCTACACAAGGACAAATCACTGCAGGTGAAAATGGGGGGAAACACCCCAAACCTGAGATCTGAACTGGCCATTGGCAAAGGGGAGAGAAAATGGGGCACAATGGGGGGAGGGGAACAGGGAACTTCTCAGGGGTTTGAGGGAAGGGGGTGTCAGCCTGGATGTTGCTTGTTGCTCTCTAGGGAGAAAGGGGGCAGGACAGGAGAGGAGGGGGGTCTCCACGGAGGGGGCAGTGGTAATTCCGAGGGGATCTCAGCCCTCCCTTTTTCTCCCCGCTCCTCAGGGGTCACCTGCTCTTCTCCCCTCGCCCCCCGGCCATGTCCCGGCTGCACAGACATTTTCCATCCATCCCTTTCCCAGGTCTCCCCCCTCCGCAGCCCCCGCCCGACCCCACGCAGGGGCTGCTAGGTGTAATGCATGTTCAGTAGGGATTTCTCCCCTACTAATGCTGGGGTGTCCTTCTCCTATAGGTTAGTCTACTAATGATCTCATCTTGGTGCCATGTGTGTCAGTTCATTGCCATGGCACTCGTGTGCTTAGACATCTGAGGATGCTCTATAGAAAAGCTCCTTGAGTGGGGTGATCCACAGGGAGTAGCTCAAAGCTCCAAAGTGCCTGGCCGGGGCAGGACATTGGCACAGCAAGGGCGGGGTGTGGCAGTGACATCACAAAGGCCTTTTGCAGGACCTCACACTATTGGTCAAAGACTATTGGTGAGCAGGTGGTGACCTCACAGAGAGATCCTGACATCAGTCAGGGGCCAGGGGCTAGGGAAACCTCAGAGACCCCTGTGGCTTTGCTTCAGCAAGTCTCCTTCTCCAGGTCTCTGTCTGAGGACTGAGAGAGTATTCGGGTTCACGGACGTGAGCGCCAGGAGAAACCTCTTTCCAGTTTTCTCCTTCCCTTGTAGTGATTTTACTAGAAAACAGCCGTCCCTCTTTAGAAGGTAAGAGCCTCCTGGAGGTGTGAAACCTGTTCAGTCTGATCCATCTGGTGAGAGTTGAATTCTAGGCATGGAAAACATGAGTTTAAGGAGGCAGAATTTTATTCCGCACCTGGGATTTTGTCCCTTAGAATCATGGGGACATTAGGGTTTGTCCTTTGTGTTTCACCTTTTCCTCCATCCACCTGTCCCTCCCTCCTTTCTCTTCATCTCTTCTTTTGTCCTTTCTCCTGTTCCCCTCCCAACACCAGGACGAGTGTGTGCGTGTGTGTTGCGGGGGAGTGCTCTGCAGCTCTCACTGTGGGAGTTCCACCCAAAAATGTGAGGCTGAAATAGTGCTCAGGCAGTCAGGGCTGGATTAACCTTTTGTTGGCCCTGGCACCAAACATATTTGTGGGCCCCAGTATAGTCACTGTGGGCTCCGAGTGTGGGCCTGGTGGGGCAGTGCCATTAGTGCCTTTGTATACCCGGTACTGAACCTCAGAGACATTTTTCATTTTGATCACACACCTCTCCATGACTATATGCATTGCCATACACAGCTCCCTCAGCCCGCGGGTTTTCTTATTGAGCTGTACACCCATGTGGGTTTACCAGTGTCCACAGTGAGCAGAACTTTCATAGTGACCAAGGAAACTCCCCACAGATTTATCTCTTTCCTCATTCAGACCTTCTCTAGCCATGTCTCCAGTACCCCCCCATGTCACCAGTCACTGCATGTGGTCCTAGTCTCAGCTCAAAGTCCTAAAGCCAGCAGACACCTGATCAGTTCTGACAGATCCCTCCCTCAGCCCCCATCCTGCCATGTGAGCAAGCCACCGGCAAACACCATTTCCCCAAAGTGAGGACTTAGCCCTTGGGAATCTGAAGACACCAGCGTCTCTCCCTCTGCTCCCATCTATGTGCTAGTCTGCTACCTGGTCACCACCACCTCTCCCCATACTTGTTTCCTTTCTACTTTGGACATGCTCCCAACCAGCTGGAAGCTCCCTCTGCAAGCCTGACCTGCTCCCGCCTTCCCTGCTCCCCCGACATTCCTTTCCTACTGGTGACCTCTGTTCCTTGAGGTTAACTCCAGTGTCTTTAGGTGCTCTAGCTTAATGGCCCCAGGAGTCATAGAGCCACTTGTAGTTTCTCTAGCTACAGCCATGGGGCAACTGCCAGAGGCCAGCCTTAGACAGCTGCAGCTACTAGCCGCAGGAGCGGAGGCAATGCCAAGGCTGAGCATGCTTGAACCTTGCAAGGGCAGCACTAGGGACTCTAAATCCTCAGCACTGGCCCTAGGCAGCTGCAGGCTCTGGAGTTAGGCACTTTCCTCCTCTAGGTTCCTGCATGGTTACAGAACTGCAGTAAAGTGGAACAATTATCAGCTTCTGTGATTGGAAGATGTCTGGATCCATCTAATAAGACCGTCCTACATAAATGAGGAAAGTTGAGGTGCCTTTATTATTCTTTTGTTCCATTCTTTGTTTCTATGGGGAATTTGCCAGTGCAATATCACTGTCTTCCTTTTAAACAAACAAAACTAAAAAAAAAAGTGTAATGGCTGTTGAAAATAGCAATTCCAGCCCTCGTTAGCACTGTGAAGACCCCAACGTTTGTTGCTCAATTTTCTCCTACTTTTTCTACAGTAAATGACAGTGGATCAGCATATTTGATTTGGGAGAAATGAAGTAACAGCTGCCCAAATTGAGCTTGAGCACTCCTGATTTTGAGGTGTTCAGATCTGGAAGGCAGGGGCTAGATTCCCTTTATGAATATTAGATACATCTGGAAAGGAAAAGTCTATTTCTATTTTCATGGCTCAGAAGTGGAAATCCTCCTGTCCTGTATCTGAAGCTGTCCAGGTCCAGTAGAGCCTCCCCTTCCTTACTTACCATTTTACCTTCTGGTGGGATCCACATACCTCCCTTGCCCAGCTTCAGATAGAGAGGGGCCCTGTCCAGTTAGTCCACCCAGTTCCATCTTTGGGGGCTGCCAGGCGAGGTCACACCAGCATCCCTAAGCCTGTCTGGGGAAGTCTTCTGAGGGTGCTACCTGGGCCAAAGCCTTCTACTCCTTGATCACACCTCTTCCCTACTCACAGGTGGCACCCCCTTCTAGCAGCCAGCCAGCCCGCCCCCCAGCCCCAGCAAGCTGCAGCACATGGAGTCTCACAGCTTCCCCCCTCCCTTTCCTGTTGATAGCAGCCAAGGGAATGCTGGGAAATGTTCCTTCTCTGCTCTAAGGCAGGGAGCTGGTCAAGGAACTACAGCTCCCAGGGCCCTATGGGGTCTCAGCTCCCCTACTGAATCCAGGCTGCTCTGAGGCTCCCTTTCTGCAGAGGGGAGGAAGTTACTGTTACAGGTCCCTTCAGAGCTTGGGCCTAGCACTATGGCACCATGTCAAATCCAGTACTGCTCCCAACTCTATCCAGCTCTGCTGCTGGCAGGATCCCTTCCCATTCTTTTTGTTTCCTGTCTCCCCTCCAAGGAGAAACTCTGCATTGTTCCTGTGTGGGGAATTGAACCCAGGCTGTCTGGGTGAAAGCCAAGAATCCTAACCACTAGACCACATGGGACTTCCATAACACGTTTACATGTTCATATTCAATAACACAATTAAACGTAGCCATTCAAAGTAGCCATTTAAAAGAAGCCATTCAAAAAACTTCAAAAACAGACTTCAAAGAGAAATTGCAGAGTTACAACTGATCTGCAAACTTAACACCATTAATTTGAGCTTGAAGAGGGACTAGGGGTGACTGGCTCACTACAAAAGCAATTTTCCCTCTCTTGGTATTGACACCTCCCTGTCAATTACTTGGAGAGAGCCACATCCACCCTGACTGAATTAGCCTTCAACACTGGTTCTCCCCTTGTATGGTAACTCCCTTTACATCATGTTCCAATATATATTTATGCCTCTATCTGCAATTTTCACTCCATGCATCTGAAGAAGAGGGCTTTTTACCCATGAATGCTTGTGTCCAAATAAATCTGTTAGTTCTTAAGGTGTCACCGGACTCCTCGTTGTTTTTGTGAAATAAAAGCAAAATGCACTCTAAGCTGATCTTAACCCTTTCAATGCCCTTACAAACTTAGATGCTTCTCACCACAGGCCGGCTGGTGGCTTTTCAGCCAGGCTCTCCCCTTTCGTCAGCGCTTCAGTTGCTTTATGTGGGGGTGTCTGTAGATGTAGGTGGACGAGAGAGACAAAGCATGGCAAATGTCTCTGCTTTTATCATGTCCTTTCTTCCCTCTTGGCTTTGCTCCCCCTTCAGAGTCAGGTGAGCATCACTGCGTCTCTCCAAGCAAGTCTGAGCAATTCCCCTGGGGTGTCCTCTTGCAGGTAAGTGATTGCACTGTAGCTCCCTTGCTGAACAATGGCTGTTGATGGGTTGTTTGACACCCTGTCCGGGTGTTGGTTACTTTCCTTGCTGTTGTCACTGGGGAGCTAATATTTGGCTGACTCCCCCACCTTACAGCATAGTGATAACCACACTGCACAATTCTCATAACTTCATATGCATGAATGGTAAACATCTATGGGTAGAGAAATGACTTTCAGCAGATCATATCCTTTCCCCTGATACCTTACAAGGCATGCTCTGTATATAAGATCACGATTATATGAAAATGAGGAATATGGGGGTTACAGCACACTCCCCCAAAGGTACAGAATGTCACACTGAGATTCTATTTTCATTTGTTATGTAACAGCATTAAAGAGATCCAGTGACTGACCAATGGCATTTTCAAGTGCTAAAATGGCAAGCGCTGTTGGTCTCTCATTGGCCATCAGCGACTGAAGATACGGTTTAATGAGCCAGAGCTTCAAGGCGAGGGTGGCTCTGTCCACTGCCTTCCGTTGCGCTGCTGGGCACCAAGTCCCTGGCGGTCAATATGTGAAGCTGGGAGAAGAGAGTGGGGTGGCAAGCGGTGGTAGAACTTTTGCCACCAGGGTCTAGCTGTCTAACTTCCTCTTCGTACTGCTGGGCCCCCATTGCCTTCAGGTAACACAGGAACTAAGGCAGGAATACGGTGAGGAAGCAAGTAAAGCCGAGCAAGGAAGGCAAAAGTTAATCTTATCTTCATGGGCAGCTCGCAATGACGTCCTTTTTCTGTGCCACAGCTGACAACAACATCCCAGACAGAAAAGTAACAGGCCAAAAAGAAACCTAGCAGCTGCTGAAACAGTTCAGCTGGGAGCGTGCTAGACTAACAGGCTCTTCTATCCTCCTTTATGCACGGGCGGGATGTTTTCTGAGAGTGCAGCAGTTCCTTTAACTGCCACGAGTCCCTCATTTCAGGCTATGCAGCAGGAAAAGACAGCATGGGCTTCTGCACCGAGTTGGCCCACCTGACCTTTCATTCTTCTCTTGCTCTTTGTCAGCAAGGAGAAGAAAAAGAAGCTCTCCCTCAAGCTGGAGTCACACGGGCGAGGTAAGGACGACTTCCTGAGTGCTGGCTCCAGTCCTCTGCCCTGCCAGCTGACCTATCGAGGGGCTACCACCACATTCTCTAGATTTGTCCATCAGTCTGTGCCAGAGTGAGCAACAACCCAGTAGGTGGAGTTTCTGTAGTGTAGTGGTTATCACATTTGCCTAACACGCAAAAGGTCCCTGGTTCAAAACCAGGCAGAAACATGCTGGCTTTCTTTTCCCAGATCCCCTTGTTATTCAGAAAGGGCACTCCTCCTATTGGCCTGTCCCTGGGATAACTCCAACCCCTGCATGACAGAGGATGCTGACAGCAGTGGAGAAAGCACCTTGGTGTCAGGCTGGAGAACCTAGAGTAGTTAGGCCAGTCACCATTTGGAGGCTTGTGGCTTGGCCACCTCTGCTGTTGGAGGTTGGCCTATAGAGGCTCTCACTTCCTGCTGGGCTCCTTTGCGTGACTGGCCAAAGGAGGGAGTGAGGCAGGAATGGGGCAATAGAGGAAAGTTGAGCTGAGGAAGGCAGGGAAGAAGCTGTGCGGCTAAGTGGGGTTAGTAGAGCACCACCCTTCATTCTGCAAAGCCTGGGGAGGTGTGGTTGGCTGCTGGGAGGTAGAATCCTGTGCCTGCCTCTTGGCTTCCCAGGAGTGGCTACTTGCAGCCCAGGAGAAGAAGGGAGGTTCTGGGTGAAAGGAAAACAAGCAAAGCTGAGTCCAAGTGGAGAATGGCGGCTCCTTTATGGCCAACCTGGGGGCATGACTGATGGTTTTAGAGGTGGAGGCTGGGCTGGCTGTGAGCAACTGGGATCCAGGAAACCCCCACCTGCCCTTCTGAGGGCTGAACCCATGGAGGTGCGGTTGGCTGCTGAGAGACAGACCCCTGTGGCTGCCTGTTGGCATCCCAGGGATGGCTACTTGCAGCCCAGGAGAAGCGGGGTTCTGGGGGGAAGGAAAAGCAGCAATGGTGAGGCTGAGTGGGCTCCTTTCTGGCCGAGATGGTGGACTGTGGTGAGTCTGGGAGTTGCCTGTAAGCCATAAGTGGACGTAGTGCAGTGAAAACTGCTGCTCCATTCTGGCCGACCTGGGGGTGCCATGGATGACTTGGGAGTGGGGGCAGGGCGCTGGCTGTGAGCAAATGGGATCCAGGAAGCCCCAGCCTGCCCCTCCAGGGGCCGAGTCTTCTTCTCTCCTGCCATGGGGAGCCCGACCTTAAGCCTGCCCAGCATGTGCAGCAGCTCGAGCATTAAGCCTTCCTGTGTGCATAACTGAACTATGCCCTAGTGTAATAAGGTGTAAAGTTTAGATTGTGAATTTATCTTTAATTTCCATGGTAATTTACTTTGATCTTTTATTCCTACCACTTATAATCCTTAAAACTACATCTTTCTGTAGTTAATAAATCTGTTTTATGCTCTACTTAAACTGGTGTATTTTGCTTGAAGTTCTTGGGAAATCTCAGCTCCATTACAAGGCTGGTTCATGTACTATTCACAGTGAGGGAGGGGTGGACCCTGTGTAATAAACTCACACTGATCAGGCTTCTGATTAAGGCAAGATGGTATGATCCAGGGGTGCAAGGCTGCAGAGCTGTAGGGGGGGCGACTTTCTATCATTAGTGTTATGAGTGGCTGCAGAAGCATTCATGTAATTCAGTTGGCTGTGTCCCTACCTACGGATGTCTGTGTAAGTGCAATATCTGCCAGAGATTCACAGCTTGTCTCAGCATCACATGTGTGAGAGTGAGCCCAGGTGGTGGGACAAAGGGCTCAGGGGTCCCACTGTTCAGTTGCATGCCATAGATCCCATCACAGACTTTCAACAACCACAGCGGGTGCTCACTGAGACAGAGAGAGAGATGGCAAAATAGTGATATCCAGTGCCAGCAGACATCAAACTATCAGTAATTCTGTGAACAGAGAAGACCCTGCTAGTGGAAAATGGCTTGTGAGGTATCATTAGAAAACGCATAACCTACTGAATATTATCCTCCTGTTAAAATGTGTAGTAACACTGTATGTAAAATTGTGAGATTTTACAGTATGATATTACTGAAAAAGTTACAGTTCTGGGGAACACCCACAGACCAGTTCCTCAGAGACAGCAAGGCAAACAGCTGGTCAAACAGCCATTCTCCTGCAGGGGGAAGGTGTGAAGACATTAAGGGCTGGTCTACACTACGGGGGGAAATCGATCTTAGATACGCAAATTCAGCTACGTGAATAACGTAACTGAAGTCAAATATCTAAGATCGGATTACTCACCCATCCTCACCGCGCGGGATCGATGTCCGCGGCTCCCCCTGTCAAATCAGCAACTCCGTTGGGGTTGGTGTTGTTCCGGAATCGATATAAGCGCGCTCTGGGATCGATATATGGTGTCTAGATGAGACGCCATATATCGATCCCCGAGCAATCGATTTTAACCCGCCGATACAGTGGGTAGTCTAGATGTAGCCTTACATTCCATCACAGGGACCTATTGAGGCTGTTGTGGAAAACGACCACAGGATTAATATTTGAATCAGCTCAGCCTGAGGCTCTTTTCTTGGTTACAAGCACGCAGGGGGCGACAGCTATTGGAATACTGTTCCTGAGCTAAAAATCACACAAGCCTTTTACAGCTTAAAACCACAAACAATGACACATACGTTGCACGTTAATTTCCTTATTTGGAATATACTGCAAAATATGATGCAGGTCAAAAGCAAGCTGAACAATCAGTTTTCCATATTTGGCCTTTCCTGTTATTTTTATTACACCTGGTGATATGGGAGCAAGACTCTCCATGTCTCAAGAAATGTCACTACCAACCTAGGCCATTTTCACATGCTGGGGTGCAATCCAGATCGGCGAGGAGTTGTGTCATCTGTAATCCTGGGTGAGATTCAGTGTTCTGCTGCTGGAGCTCCCCTGTCTGGATACTCCCAGCCAGCGTTCAAGGACGCACTGAGTGTCTGTATGATAAGTAACCCTGGACTGGCAGCTCTGACTCCAGCCGCCTGCTTGTTACACCCCAAGCACATTCTGGTTTGGGTAGAGAAGGCTCAGGGTTTGAGAGAAGGCTGGGGGTAGGAAGCTTCTGTTCATTATGCTGGACCTAACCCCAGTTTTACTTGAGTAAAGAGATATTTGACATTGTGTGATGCTGCTCCTGTGCTCTGTTCCCAAAGTGTTCTGCAGCAGAGGAGGGTCTCTAGTAGTATGTATGTTACTGGCCTATTGGGTTGAAGCTGAAACAGGACAGGGTACAGATGGCATTGTGGGGGTGGCATGAACCTTCACTCTTCATTTCCCCTTCCAAGAACAGAAGGGACAGGAATCCTTACCCAGCAAGACCATCGTCTCATAGTTCCCCTGCATGACATCTCTGTAGAGGGCTCTCTGAGTGGGGTCCAGCAGAGTCCCCTCTTCCCTGGAGAAATACACAGCCACTTCCTCCAAGGTCACCGGCCCCTGAAAGAGCAGGAGTCCAATACTCAGTACCTGCTGACCCACTCACAACCCCACTATTCACGGAACAGCAGCACCAGGGAAATGGAAGCTCCGGGAGGCACATGTTAACAGAGTCCCACCCCACCTTGCTTACAGCAGCCAGGAGGCATCAGAGGGTAGAAAGAGAGAACCTTTGTGTCTCCCATCTGACAGACAGAAGCAGGGTCTTCACATTTATCACATAGCTACTAGCCAGAGCTTAATATAGGAGATGGGGCTGTCTCTGGACCCTGATAGTGGCTCCCTGGTAGGAATCCAAGCACTCTCCAAATAAAATATATGGAAGAAAGGGGAAGTCAATCATAAAGAATAGAAGTTAGAAGGTCAGAATTGTAGTGCCCATTAACAAAGGTTTAGAGAAAAAAGAGACTATCAAACTAACGGGATATCCTTATTGGATGAGATCAAAAGTTTGGTTGCAGCTAATAATATTGATGTAATATACCTAAACTTCCGTAAGGGACATGACTTGATTAGCACAATATTTTTACTAAAAAAAACTAGAATGATACAAAATAAACACGGCATACATTAAATAGATTAAAAACTCTGATAGTAAATGGGGAACCATGATCGAGTGGATTTCTTTCTAGCAGGTTCCTGCAGGGATTGGTTCTTGGTCCTGTGCTATTTAACATTCTTATCCATGACTAAGAAGAGAGTACAAAATCATCACTGATAAAGTTTACAGTTGCCACAAAGATTGGGGTTGGTGGTAATAAATGAAATGTCAGTAGATTCAGGCTCCATCGCTGAGAGTCTGGGAAGTTGTCCCAGCCCTGGCTGGAGGGTTATTTCCTGTTCCACAAAGAGGGGAAGTTCCATTCCCAACTCCTGTGCCTTGAAATTAGGACCTATCTGACACTACACCCCCATATTCATCATAGTGGTATGATTATAATATGATTAGGACATAATTATGATCTATTTTGTAGAAGATGCATCATGTGTGGTGTCACTGGAAAAGTTCTGATTTGCTGAATATGATTATCCTATTTGTGTGCACATATCATGTTCGTATCTGAAGTTATGGATATTGACTCTGGATCTGTATTTCAAATGTGCTTACTCTGGGTAACACCCACAATGAGCCTTTCAGGTACAACAATGAAGAAGCCAGACAGTGCTGATGGCTCAACAAAGACAATGGACTGTGGAAGAGCTTAGCCTTCCTGTGAATGTTTCAGCCAGCCTATGAGTCATGGCTACTATGACTCAGCAGGGCCTGTGACCAGACCACATGACACTAAACTCCATTTTAGTACCTGTATTTTTCCACAAACTGAACTAGGAACTGAGTTTGGAACAAAAGGTTCCCACCATATGGAAAAGCTACATAAGGTGGGGTGTGACATCATCTCTTGGCCTCATTCTCCACACAAGAGAACTTCTGGAAACACCTGAGAAACAAAAACGGATGTGGGGGAAGTGCTGCTCCCAGGATCAAGAGATTTCTAGCTTGTGTATGGAAACTTGGGGGACTGCTTGTACCATCAGTCAGGGTGAGAAATTGCTAATTCAAATTCTATCCATCTAGTATGTTAGGCTTAGTCTGAGTTTTGGATATTTGCTAAATAATCTGCTTTGATCTGTTTATCACTTATAATCACTTAATCTATCTTTCTGCAGTTAATAAACTTGTTTGATGCTTTATCTTAACCAGCGTATTTTGAGTGAAGTGTCTGGGGAAAATCTCAGCTTGCTGTGCACATCTGTCCCATATCGAGGGGAAGGGGAACTACATTAATGAGCTTGTATTATAGAGATCCCTGTGCACTATAAGATGGTATCATTCTGGATTTATACTACAGCAAGTGTGCAAGGTTGGGGAGTGGGAAATTGGCTCTTGTCTTCTATCTGTCCTTGAGTGGCTTAGGTAACGCACTCAGGTAGCTTAGTTGGCTGCATGGCGCCACCTGCTGTTGTGTTGGGTGATAACAGGCCCTGGAGAGGCTGGCGAAATCTCCAGCAAAGCAGTGTGAGAAGGGCCAGCCCAGCGTGAGGGTTAGAGGACACAGCAGTTCCCAGAAGCTCCACAAACTGCCTCCTGGCGGTGACAACCCATCACGCCCTACACTACACAAGTCTCAGCAGGTTTGTCACATGCTGTCCCCTCCCTTTCTCCACCCGAGATATTTCCTGCTTCCCACCACCTCTAGCAATTCCCACCCTCTTATGCATTTACTGCTCCTCAACCTCCAAGCAGAGCCCGCCACCCTGATAATCTCTTACCTGAGCCAGCTCCATTGCAGCCATTTCCTTGCCCCTGGGAGGACGAGATGATCTGCAGCGAAACATGGATGTTATTCTCTGGCCTGCCGGGGTGAAAAGGGCAAGGTGAGAGAATTCAGACTAGGCTTTTGTCCATTCCACAAGCCGATTCCCCCCAGCTTTTCCCCTGCTAATGCACATTCTAGGTTCTAGCACACTGTGAAGCACAGAGTGACCTTATTCCAGTACAGGCCTAGCCCCCTCCCACCAGGGTGTAACCCTCTGACACATGGGGAAACCCTCCCATTAACAGTCTCTCTCTTACACGTATCAAGTTTGCGGACAACACCAAGCTGGGAGGGGTTGTAAGTGCTTTGGAGGATTGGATTAAAATTCAAAATGATCTGGACAAACGGGAGAAATGATCTGAAGTAAATAGGATCAAATTCAGTAGAGACAAGTGCAAAGTACTCCACGTTGGAAGGAACAATCGGAGGCCAGAGAAGAGCAGAAACAAAGGAGTCACTTTGGGGGATTCTCCCTGTCATTGTCCCCAAGGCAGCTGTCTCAGGTTTACAAAGGTGTTTCATGTTCCAGCCTTTATACAGTCTCTCCTGGGAGTGCCCCTTTCATGGACTGGGCCTAGTTTTAGTTTTTGGTAGTTAACAATCTTGGTTTATTGTTCATCTAACCAGTATGTGTGGATTGAAGTGTGTTGGAAACTCTGTTTGGGATAACAAGCTGGTGCATGTCATTTTCCGCTGATGAAATGACAGACTTCATATGAGCTTGGGTCGTTCAGTAGCGTGCTGGACAGTGCAAGATGCACATTTCTGGGGGAAAGTTGGGCACTTGAGAATTTGCTGGTTTTCTCCTGAGGTGTAATTCATGAGTGGCTGTCTAGCAGCACTCAATACTGTGTAGCTGGGAGTGAGTTACATGCTGGAGACTGTGTGTTAATTGGCCAAGAGGGGCTGTTCTCGCGGGAAAACAGTGGAAAAGGCACCCCATGCTGGAGGACTGAGGTACAGCTATTTAACAGTCCAGATTGTACTCTGGGTAACATCACAGACACTCATTATGACAGAGCCTCTTACAACACAGAGAAAGTAAATCCATGTCCCAGAAATCGAAGACTCCAGACAGAGGGCAAGTGTCCCTGGCACTGCTTCTTGCTGACAGAGAGGTTCAGAGACAGTGCGAGAATCCTGGGGAAGCTGGGAACAGGAAGCATGGGCTGGCGGGGTTCGGTGGAGAAAGGGAACAGGAAGGGCAGGGATATTACTGAATCCAGGATCTTAGCAGTACTAGATGACAGGATAGCACATAGTGCAGCCCATTGGAAAACACAATCCCAACTATACATACAAAATGATGGGGTCTAAATTAGTTGTTTCCACTCAAGAGAGTGATCTTGGAGTCACTGTGGATAGTTCTCTGAAAACATCCACTCAATGTGCAGCAGCAGTGAAAAAAAGTGAACAATGTAGGAAATAATTAAGAAAGTGATAGATATGACAGAATATCTCATAGATCATATTTGTAAAAACAGCAAAAAAATCCATGATACACCCACATCTTGAATACTGCATGCACATGTCACCCCATCTCAAAAATAGAAATCTTGGAATTGGAAAAGGTTCAGAAAAGGGCAAGAAAAATGATTAGGGGTATGGGACAGTTATGCCAGACCTAACCCCCAGTTTCACTTGAGCAAACAGGAGATATTTGACACTGTGCAATACGGCTCCTGTGCTCTGTTCCCAAAGTGTTCTGCAGCAGAGGAGGGTCTCTGGTATTATGTGTGTCACTGGCCTATTGGGGTGATGCTGAAACAGGACAGGGTACAGATGGCATTGTGGGGGTGGCGTGAACCTTCACTCTTCATTTCCCCTTCCAAGAACAGAAGGGACAGGAACCCTTACCCAGCGAGGTCACAGTCTCATAGTTCTCCTGCATGACATCCCAGTAGAGGGCTCTCTGAGTGGGGTCCAGCAGAGCCCACTCTTCCCTGGTGAAATACATAGCCATCTCCTTGAAGGTCACCAGCCCCTGAAAGAGTAAGAGTCCAACACTAAGGACTTGCTGCCCCACTATTTGTGGCAGAGAAGAGTGAATCAAATGGAAGCTCTGGGTGGATCATAGTCAGGAGAGTCCCACCTCGACCTGGCTCAGAGTATCCAGCAAATGCCAGGGTGAGGGGATGAAGAGAGAGCCCCTTATCTCTCCCAGCATATCCATCACCCCCCTACTAGCCACTGACTGATACAGGAGATGGAGCCCCTAGCAGGGTCCAGGGAGAGCTCGCTGGTAGGATGCCCAACACCCTCCTCATTGTGAGGAGTGGGATATGAAGGGAGAGGCAGCTCCAATAAGCCTGACTCATGGGTGTCCCCTTTATATCTCACAGCAGCTGATGGTTAATGAGGTCAGGCTCCAGCACTAGGAGTCTGGTCAGTTTGACTAGCTCCATGTAGGTGGGTTATTTTCTCTCTTCACAAATTAGGGCATTTCCACCTCCAAACCTCCTGGGTCTGTTCCTAGAATCTAGGCCACTTAGTAAATAACTCCCAGCAGGTCTGCCACACCCTGGCCTCCTCCTTTCCCCACGCTGTGAATTTCCTGACCCGCTCCAACCTCCAAACCAGACTCTGCAAACCTTCCCACCTCTGGTGTATTTGCTCTCCCTTTCCTCCAGCAGGAACCCACCAGCAACCCCCCGATAATCTCTACCTGGACTGACTCCACTGCAGCCATTTCTCTTCCCTGTCCCACGCCAGGCTGGGATGAGCTGGAGCAAAACATTCTGCAGCCTGTCTGGGGGAGAAGGGCAGTTGTGGGCGTTTCAGAACCGGTTTTAGTTAATTTCACATCACAATTCCCCCAGGCCCTTTCCCTGCAGACAGACACCCTAGATTCTGTCATGCTGGGAAATGCTCAATCTGTTTATTACAATTTAGACCTGGCCCCTCCTGCCAGGCTAAGTCCACAGACACATTTTTAACCTCCCTTCTCTCTCCCCTCACCCCTTCTCTGAACACAAGGCTAGATAAGAGCAGAACCAAAGGAGTCACTGTGGGGGATTCCCTCAGACACTGACCCCACGGCAGCCACACCCCAGCAGGGGGAATATGGAGTCAGGAACTGGCTTTTGCTCTGTCTGATCCTTGTTTTGTTCACTGGAAAGTGGTTCTGCCCCAGGATGCAGCAATACATGTGTCTGGGTGGACTAGAGAGCTGGAAATCTCTCCCCCACATTCATTTCTCCCACTGCCCCTTTCAGTCTCTCCTTCCCCTGTCCTCTCTCCCTGCCCCTCTGGCTGGGATAGTCCCATTCCTGGGGGCTTTGCTCTCCCATGGCTGGATTTCCTCCTGGCAACCGCTAATGGGAGGAGAAATGAGGTGGTGTTGTTTGTGCAGAGTCACTTTCTTGCCAGACCCTAGGACATTCCCTGAGGTCTTTCAGTTACCTGGAGACTCTGGCTCAGAATTTAGTAGTAACAGGGCCCAGGACTGCCCTAGGGGGCTAGGACCAGCTGCAGAAAGTCATCCCCTGGGCCGGGCAGAGAAGAAGCTTTAATTAAGGTCACTTCCCAGCACAGAGCCCCCCTGGGGGAGCAGCAGCTGCCAAGCCTGGTCTCCCAGATCACAATGGAGGCTGCAGCATCTGACCCAGGAAGCTGAACCCCAATATCCTGAGCAGAGAGGGACGGAGTGTATGAGCAGCTTCCCTCCTTTAGCTCTCTGGGGAGAGCAGCTAATGGGAGCCCCTCCTCACAGGGAGAATGGCTGATCTCATTTGACCCACTGTCCATCTGGAATCACTCCTTGTCTTTCCATACAGTGACTCTGGATTAACAACGGTCTCAATGACACCGGATTTCAGAAAGAATGAGTTCAGAACGCTGTGGAAAAGACCATCGTGTGGCAGTGCTGACTCCCTTCCCACCTCCCTCACCCCCGCAGATCTAGGACAAGGACTGGGGGCAAAAACTTTCCAAACGGAACCGAAAGTTCCTGCAGTTTTCAAAAGAGGAGAAAAGTAAATTCTGTGAATTCACACTAACAGTGTTTGCTAAGTGGACAGAAAGTTATCACAGTGACAGGGCACGTGACTGGGGAATGGACTTGGTGACCTGGTGACTAGGAGCCAGGACTCTGGTACAAGTTGACCAGAGAGAAGGATCATGGTTAGCAGCAGCCCCCAGACACCCCCTAGTACCCAGAGCCCAGACCCCCCAGCCAGGGGCCCCAGACACCCCCCAGCCAGGATCCCATCAGATATTCCCTGGGACGCAGCCCCCAGAGTCCCTGGCCAGGGACCCCAGATACCCCTCAAAGCCCCACCGGCCAGAGAACCCCCACCACACCATGATTGCCAGGTTGGGAATCCCAAAGGGTTCCCCCCACCAAGAGCCCCCAGCAGCCAGGGACCCCCTCAAGGGACCCCCCCCCCACTGGGAACTCAGTCCCTCACTGCCTGCCTAGGAACTTCCCCACCCTCCAGGAACGATCTACCCTGACATTTGCCTGGGACCCCCTCCTCTGCCCAGTGTGATCCCCCTGATGCTTTACAGTGCGACCCATCACTCTGCTTCCCTGGCATGCCCTCACCTAGTGCCAGGGATCCCCTCCCCCAGCTCTGTGCACTGGGCATGGCAACAAAACCAGGAACCAGCGGGGGAAGCACAGACAGAGCCCCTGGCACAGAACCAGGCTCCCTCTAACCCTCTGTCCCGCCTCCCCAAGAGACACCCACCCCCACTGTTCTGCAGCCACCAGGCCCCCAGCGATACCCACCTCCAGGACCCATAGCCTCAGGGATGGGCACATCAGAACCACCACCCCCGAAAACCCCAAACCTCCACAACCCACCAACCTGACTAGGGTACCCCCTGCCCAGCCACCCAGAGGCCTCCCCCTACCACAATGCCCCTTCAGCTGCAATCTCCCCACACAGACACCTTCCCTGCCCCTGCAAGTGTTACCTCACAGAGTGTGAGAAGTGGCTAGAAAGTTAACACCACCTCCTGCTGGCCAGTCACACAGGCAGAGGGAGCCTGGGGAGTGCTTCTTTAACAGGAGAATGGAAGGCCTGGAGGGCAAGAAAGATCCACGGGCTGTCACTAGCAAATAATGGCCACCATGGATCCACCCCAGAGGCGGCTGCATCTTAGCACATTGGGAAACAACCCATCATATTCAATTAGAAATAAAACAACTAGAGAGAAGTGGGGCAAATGTTTGGGGTATTTTATATCAATCTTTGACACACGCAGAGAGAACCCTGTCACAAACGACATTTGACAACATGAGAGAAAACCACCAAGATCGGAGAGGATTTGATGTTGCTATTAAATAACTAGTGGAAAAGGGGGACTGTTGGACTGGATTTTATATGACTGTCCAATACATAAACAGAATGTGATGGTCCCCCCCCGGCCACGGGGCAACCATTCACGTGAGCAGCTCAGAGCCCTTTGAGGAGCTGATTTAAGGGCGGGGTGGAGAGCTGGAAGGCTCCCTGGACAATGGAAGGGGGCCGCAGGGGAATTGGGAAATGGGGTCTGGGCAGTCTCCATGGGGGATGTGCTCCTCCCTTCCCTTCCCTGCCCTGGCAGAGAACGGGAACCTCATCCCATCCCACTCCAGTGGGAGCCATGTTCTGGGGAATGACCCAGGGCAACAATTTCCCACCCAAACAAGGACAAATCGCTGCAAATAAAATGGGTGGGAAAATCCACCCCCCATCGGAGAGATTTTAAATTGACATTTGAGAAGTATGGAGAGAAAAAGGAAAATCAGAGGCAATTAGAGAGCTGATCATTGGCGGGGGGAGAGGAGAATCTCCCTGGATTTTATAGCCACGTGTGATAATGAGAGAGAAAAGGGGAAATCTTGAGAGAATGTGTGTGTGGGAGGAAGTGGCAAAAACTGGGACAGGATCCAGTTAACTCACCTCCCTCCCACCCCGGGAATGTCCTGGCTGCACAGAGACAGATCTACACCCCCACCCCAGTGACCTCCCCCACCTGCAACTCCGGCTTCTCCTCCCCCCTCGACACCTCCGCCCTCACACCAAAGGGGGGGGCTCTGCCAGCGCCTCCCCCTGAGCTCAACTCCTGCTCCTCCCCCCCAGCCCGGATTGTGCCCTTTAGCCCCCCACGAACCCTGCCTCCAGCTGCCTGACCCCCCCCGCCCATCAATTTCCTGCTCTGCGCCCGCCCCTCCCACGCTCCCTGTTACTCCCCCCGCCCCGCTCCAGCCCCGCCCCCAGCGACCGGCGGAACGTTACGGCTGGTCCGGGCAGGGGGAAGGGCAGCGGCTTCAGCGGCTGTTACTGGGCATGCGCAGTGCCCGGGAGTAGCACATTGCTATGGAGAGGGATTTAATACACCGCCCCCCCCCCGCCGGGCCCGGGGTCCGCCCCTCCCCCCACACGACGGCCGGGCCCCGGCCCCCCCCATCCCAGCGGGGCGGGCGGACGGATCCTCCTGCAGCTCCACTGGGGCCGAGGCGCCTTCAAGGCTTCTCCCAGGCTCCCTGGGGCAGAGTCACTTTCCTGCCCCCCAGCGCCTCTCATTCCCCGGGGGCTCCGGATCACAATGTCCCACCGCCCTTCCCCCGCCTGCAGCTCCGGCTTCTCCCCCCCCCGCCCCCGCCAGCCACACCAAGGGGAACCCCCGGGCCCCAGTCTCTGTCCCCACCTGGATCCCAGCGGGGCCGGGGGCAGATCCTGGCTGCAGCTGAGAACAGCGGCTCGGGCAGCTCCAGCGCTGCTGGCAGCACGTGGAGAACCAGGAAGCAGCTGTTCAGCCCGGGCTATGCCTCACAATGTGCCAGAGCCCCACCCCCAGGAGCTGCCCTGCCCATAGGCTGTGCCAGAGCCCCGCCCCCAGGAGCTGCCCCGCCCCCGGGCTGTGCCAGAGCCCCGCCCCCAGGAGCTGCCCCGCCCCCGAGCTGAGCCACTGTAACTCTCCAGTGTAGCCAAGGCCTGAGTGGTAGTAATAATAGCAGCCAAGAATCCGGTGGCACCTTCTAGACTAACAGACGTATTGGAGCATGAGCTGTCGTGGGTGAATACCCACTTCGTCAGATGCAATAATAGTCCCCTATGGGCTAGTGGTCAGGATTCCTGGTTTTCACCCAGGTGGCCTGGGTTCAACTTCTGGTGTGGGAAGAGTGCAGAGCTTTTGCCCAGAGTGGAGGCAGGAAATGAAAGGAACAGGAAGGGATCCTGCCAGCAGTGGAGTTAGACAGTGTAGGGAGGGGACCCCAGAAGTGGGGGTGGGGCAGTGGTTTGGGGGGAGATGAGGGAAGGATCCCAGCAGTGCGGGAAGTTGACAACCTGGAGAGCACAGGCCTGGAATGGGGACCTGGAAGAGTGAATGTGTCCCTCTAAACCCATCAACTGCAGACTAGGCAGGCTAGGAAGAATTGTGTATTTGTTGGTAAATGTCTGCGGGAAGGAACCAGACACAGACAGCTTGTTTGCTCAGGAAGGCGCCCCGTTAGCCGGCGTGGCAGCCCTTTTATTCTTTCTGGTTACATTGTCAGCATGAATCAGCATGAATCACAGCCCTGTTTACTTGTTTCTTACTGGCGGAGGATCTCCCTTATCTCCCTGCTTCTCACCCGCTGCTTGCAAGCGTGACGTGCTATGTTTTTCATTCTACTCAGGCATGTAGTGCTGTACTTGCCTGGTCTTATGATCAGGGGGGGGTAACGGGGGGTTGCAGGGATTAACTATCTGGTGGTTTGCCAGCCAGGATCAATCCCTACATCTCCCCCTTTATTTTTTAAAGGGAAAGGGCAGGTTTTTTTTTTGCCCAAGGGCACCCTTGGGTGCACAATGAAATTAAGGAGGGAATACACTGAACGCCACAGCAGGTGAGTATGAGGAATAAAAGGCAAAGTTCTTTATAGGTTATTACCTGATGTAACCAACCCCATTTTGGTAGCCAGCTAGATAGTCAGTCCCACCAGGAGGAGAATGGGTCATTGTAAATTTGAATTTGAGCAGTAAGATTTTTAATTAAAGCTATTTGATTATTAATAGCATGGGAGTGATTAGAAATATTAAAACAACACATATTATTAATTTTTTACAATTATAGTGATGTAGCAAAAAAAGATAATTAATAGCAGCTCTATTTTGCAAAATTTCATGACGCAGCTCTGTTTGCTCCTTATTAAGCAATGCCACTGCAATAGACGTGGCATTAAGAGCTTTAACCGCTGAGCAAGCTAACCAATTAAGATTTTTACTATTACTAATTATTAAGCCAGGTATGCCAACCAAGGAGGTGGCCAAGGCATTATACATAACATCACACAAGAATTAGCATTTAGGCAAGCAATAAAAGCAGTTAACAAATTCTCTGGGGTTTTTTTCTTTTCTTGCTGTTTCAGCAGACGCTCAGCTTGCTGTGGGAGGGACTTTGTTTGTACCCACGTCACTGGTGCATTGGGAGTACTGCGGCGCCGTTCTTGAGACAGCGTAACTGTTGTTGTTAATAACTGATTGAAATCAGGAATGGGATTGTTAAGACCCTGGTGCCACGCCATGCTGCGGGCCGCCTGTGGGGTCCTCTTTCCACGGACGGATGTAACGGGCTGGGACCCACACAGGCCCCTTAGGTATGTTAACGGCTGCGTACCCCCGCCCCCAGGTAATTAAGGGGACTGGGGCACTCCACGTGGTTCCAGGGAGTTGTCTATACGTTACTTTAGGGGCGGGGAGTTCTTCCTTGCACCTAAAGTGTTTCTGTAAACGGGAGATATAATGGGCACCATCAAAAACAAGATTTAAATAATTGATTGTATAAAGAACATGTGCTAACCACACCTCCTTGTCGGGCAGCGTGGGCGGGATTTTTGTTTTTTGTTTTTTGTTGGAGGAGAGCTGTTTTGAGGGTACGATTTGCGCGCTTAACGATAGCTTGGCCCGCCCCAACGGGAGCAGAAGGCAGCAATTTGTTGAGAGCAGTAAGCTGGCTTATTATTTGTTTTTAGTTTGGCTGGGATGCCCATAACAAAAAAACAGCGGACTAAATGGCTAATAACGTGTCGAACACGTTTATTTTTGTGAGGTGTGACTTAAAGGTAACCAGAATAGGTATTGATAGTAATATGAAGAAAATTTTACGGGGAAAAAGGTGAAAAACGTGTGATATTTATTTGCTAAAGCTGATTAGCGCCGAGACCGCGGGGGTTGACGCCGGTGGGGGGGTAAGAGCGGAGAGAGGAACATTGTGGGCATTGTTGAACAACAGCCTTAGCTTTATTTAACGGAATGGAGAACTTTTGGGCGAGGGCTTTAGCATTTTGATGATGAAAGGCGTGGCTGGAAGTAGGGGAATGAACTTAGGAGATACGCACTTGTGCATTAGCATAAGCGTTGCCCTTAGACAAAACCCCGGGGAGGGGAAAATGGCTACGAATATGTGCAATAAAAAACGGGTGAGCGGGAGCGCAGAAGCTGTTGGAGGGTAAGAAAAAGGGCAAGAAGTGGTTGTTTTATAAGTGGGGTTACATAGCTGCCAGCTATAGCGGTACCAACGTTAGCAACATAAAGGCTATTTGTAATAATATTAAGGGGGACAATGGAAAAATGAGAAAAGGCTAAACAAAGGGCAGCAAGTTTTGCCCGTTGAGGGCTTGTTTGAGGAGTGGTAAACCACGAGTGCCATTGCGTGGCAGTACACCAAGAAACAACACCATGGGTTGGGCAGCCATTAGTGAATACTGTAAGCGCATTAATTATGGGGGTTTGCTGGCAAAAATTACAAAATATAGTGGGAATGTGACAAATGGCATGCAGGCGAGGATTTTTTTGAATATGATAGGACAGGGAGCCCACAAAGCCTGCCAGGGCTAGTTGAAGGGCATCCGGGAAGGCAAGGGCTGATTCGGTTTTTGGGTAGCGCTTTTTTATTTGTGAGAAAAGAAACTTAACACATTTTATTAGTGCCTGGCAGTGTTTTGCAGATTTTATAGCTGCTTGGGCACATTTAAGCCCCACCCCCCTTTTTTTTGGTTATTAGCTAAGTTTTAGTTGTGAGCAGTGTTTTTGAATGGAGACAGTGTTTTATTTACAGTTTTTTAGCTACGTTTTTTTTTTTTGTTAACTTATTTTGTTTTTTTTTTTATTTTTTTTTTTGGCTTTTTTTAACCTGCAAAGGAAACTTTTACTCTTCACTCATACACCTTTGCCCAACAACGAACACGTAAACATTGCCATTATACAGTACATTAGTCTTATTATTTAATATATGCCACACATACTCTTTTACTAAAATAACCTTATTACAGAACTTTGGAGCAACGAGCTAGAACAAGCACACCCACTTTGAGGAGTTTATTTAATTCAACCTCTAGTTCAATAGCCTTCCACCATCCCCAGCCCTCTGGCTAGAAATTTGAGGTAGCCAGAAAAATTTCATGTACAATATGGGGAGTGGGTTAACTTTTTATGTTTTTGCTTTTAAAGACCGTTGGCATGCAAATTATAATAATAATTTTTTAATTAACAATTTGGCTAATGAAGCTTTTTTTTTTTATTTAAGCAAATGCATTAGACTTTAGTGTATTACATTTTTTTGATTTATTTAAACATTTTGTATTTTAAAGTTGAATAAAACAAGTATTTGCATTTAACCCTTTTATTTAATTTTAACTAGACTATTTTATGAAAATATTAAACATAACAATTTTGGCCACGAGACAAACACCACAAGACAGGACATAGAACACAAAACATAATTTTTGTTGTGCCAGTAAATGCACGATACGTTGAATGCTGTTTAGCTGGCATTAGTTTTTTTTGATTATTTGAAAGACAAAAAAACAGAGGTCTACCCACCCCTTTTGGGCAGACAATTATTGCTTGAAATATACAAATACCCTTGTTGATTTTAGGCAAGAACAGAGGAATTACCCCATATTTTTTTATATTTGTTTTATAAGCAGCTTAGGTTTTTAATTACATAACACTGTATACATTTTTTAGCTAATTTAACTAAATTGTTTATAGCCAAACTAAATAATAGCAATTTAATAATTTTTTTGCCCAAATTTATTTACAAACATTTTGCAGACACTAAGAGCCCTTTTTTTTAGCATTTTTACAAAGTTTAACTGCTGTTTTTTTCAGCAACTACAGAGTTAACTTTTTACTTTTTTTTAAATTACTTGCTTGTTTTTTAACAGACATTTTTATTAACTTAAATTACCATGCTAAGTAAGTCCTGGGTATTTGAAATCCCCACGCTTACACTTACTGACTTCTTCCTTTTACTACACCCTTAAAGTTTTTTAACCTGCTTTTTAATTTTTTTTTTTTGTTGCCTGTTTGCCTGGGCCCGATTCTGCTTTTTTTGCTGAACCGTCCCTTCCATGGGCACCAACTTGTTCCACTACCAGTTTAGCTAGGAGGGTGGGCTTTTTAACTAGCCCCCACCCCTTCTGGTTTTTTTCCTTAAACATTTTTACTTACAAGACTACCCGAGTCCTTTTTTATGAGGCTTGCCACCTGGACAAAAACACATGGCCCATCGGGCAAAGGCCATTTACTTTACATATAATTCAAACCCCTTTAGAGAGTTTACCTAGAGACCCACCCATTTGTTTGCTGACACTTAAACAGAAAAAAGAAATTACACAGAGCGCAGAGGGAATTACAGTCTAAGTCAGACTTTCTTACTTTTATATACTGACCGCCACAGGGGACGGGACAGAAGGATCTTAATTCAACCTTAGAGCTTCCTCGCACTCATGGCTTTCACTCCAAGGAATTACGAACGAGAGGTTCAGTTCCGCCCACACTCCTAATGCCCAAATGTATACAGAGCAGAAAAACAACAGTAACCGGTTAAACAGAACAGAACCAAAACCAAATAGCATTTTTTTATTTTATTAAGGCATACTTTTACTTATGCAATTCTTAACATATAGCACCAACAGTACCAAGCAAAGCAAACACAAAATAACAAGGGTAAAACAAATAGATGGTGTAAATTTTGCAGTGCTCCCCCCTTCTTAATTGCTCACCAAACTGTGACAAATTTCTGTTACCAATTTATCCCTCGTGTCAGGTGATCAGGCTGACACTACAGGATCGCTGGGGGAAGATAAAGAAAACACACCATAGGACTGAATTTTAAAGCTTCATTAATAAAATAATAAAACAACAATGGAGAGTGTTGGGAACGCTCCCACATCACTCAGGAAAATATTAATGCCCCAAGCCCGAAGCTCCTTTTATACTTACACAGGTACGTCCCGACTGGCCACTTCTGTGTATAATGTTTAGAGGAGGGGGAGAGGTGGAAGGGAGATTATCCTGTATACAGCTTGTCCAGAATTTCCAACATGCTTCTGCTCTTGGGAGGGCTGTTCTCTTACACCCTGGAATCTCCTGCGGCGTCTTTTTCAGAGATTCCAGTTTAGGTCGGCTGCCTGTGGCAGCCGACTCCAGGGTCACAAAGGCACACTGTTGGGTCTTACTGGACAGTTAAGCTTTGCAAACGTAATTTCAGTTCTGTAACTTGTATTTCCTTTTGCTCCGCCTCTGTCTATATTTTTTTCTTCACAGCCAGCTGGGGCCGAAAGCAGCCTGTACTGCGCTCGGAGCCGGAGGGGGCAAAAGGGGGAGGGCGACGACAGCAAGGACTCAGAGGGGGCTAGACTAGGGGGTGTCGCCCTGAGTGCAGGACTTGGGATTTCAACCTCCGTGACATATGAGGGAGGTGGGGTAGGGGTGGGAGAGGCAAGCGGGGGCGCCTCCTTTCGCAAACGCCCGATTGCCTCTGCACAATGTTGCCACAGCAAGATGTGTCGGATGGGCGCTTGTGGCTCCCTTAGGAGCCGTTCGCCCACATTTTGCCAGTCAGAAACCTCGAGAGTTCCTTTCTCGGGGTACCAAGGGCATTTAACCTCTATCACATGGAGCAATTCCTCCACATGTCGCTGTGATGCTGTCGTGCGACCGGTTACCTGGAGTACTTGAACCAGCTCTGTCGTATGAGCCTTCTGTTGCACGGACAAATCCCCCCCCATACTCACGAGGGAGTGCGAAGACGCACTGCGGTGCACCACGGCTCGGCCGGCCGGTGGGTACGGAGGGCTGGAATCACGTCGGGGTCACCAGATGCGGGAAGGAACCAGACACAGACAGCTTGTTTGCTCAGGAAGGCGCCCCGTTAGCCGGCGTGGCAGCCCTTTTATTCTTTCTGGTTACATTGTCAGCATGAATCAGCATGAATCACAGCCCTGTTTACTTGTTTCTTACTGGCGGAGGATCTCCCTTATCTCCCTGCTTCTCACCCGCTGCTTGCAAGCGTGACGTGCTATGTTTTTCATTCTACTCAGGCATGTAGTGCTGTACTTGCCTGGTCTTATGATCAGGGGGGGTAACAGGGGGTTGCAGGAATTAACTATCTGGTGGTTTGCCAGCCAGAATCAATCCCTACAAATGTCAATTTCTGTGTAAACACACAACCCAATGGCAAAATATTTCCATCAATAATCATCAAAATTGACAGATGGGCAAAGCAAGAAACATGCTGCTTGAGAACTTATCATGTTGTAGGAGCAGCAGTGATCTGTATGCTCTGTATAACCTGTATGCTCAAAAGGTCTGTAAAACCCTCTTTGAATGCCTGTGAAGTGGCTTTCCCACTCTCCTTTGTACCTCCAGTGAATGCCCTTCACCCGGCCCATCTGGCCAGTGGTTCGCTGTGTTACATTCTATTGCACCTCAGGGAGACTGATCTTCATCGCACCGTCCATCGCTGCGCTGTGGGACACTTACCTTAAAGGATCCTGACATCTCCACTGCCAGGCCTGTCCTGGGAGCGTGAGTATGAGTGTGACACCCTCTCCCATCCCTTCTTTTGAGCTTTGCTATCAAGCTAATAAATGTGCTGCTTTCTGCCAAACTCGGGGGGGGGAGGGACATTATTAGTCCTCTCTAAGCTTACTAACTGACCCAATTTTGGGTAACACAAGCAACATTGTTTGATCTGTTATTGTACCAAAGGGGGAGATGGTTGTCTATAAAGGAGGGTGAAGACTAAATGCCTCTGATGAGAATGGGATTTGAACCCATGCAGGCAGAGCATAATGGGGTAGCAGTCCATCACCTTAACCATTCGGTCACCTCATCTGAGCTGTCAAAAAACGGACAGGAGGAGAAATCTAAGGCCGGCAGAGATAGGGACACTAAGGAGTTTTTAAATACTAAGCGAAAGCAGGGTCTGAATGAGCTCCCCTCTCTCACCTAGTGAGGAGCTGGGGAAAGACTTCAGGAACAGACCGTGTTTGCATAGACACACCTACTCTGCCTAGCTATGCAGCATGATGGTGCCGCTTCCCCAAAATGACCAGTTTGGGATGGTCTTGGGTTACAAATGACTTTAGGATTGAGTGGAATGAAATGTTATTCTCCTTCCTGTATGAGTGAAGGGCAGCAGAACATACCTAGTCCGTCCTGATGGAGGGGTAGTTGAGTGAGGAATAGCTTTTATTGGACTGCAGAGAAGTGATTGAGGACGTCACCCTAAACCAGTGGTCCCCAAACATTTCACATTGTGCCCTCTTAGCCATGGCTGTGGCCCCTCGGAAGCCACGGTCAAGAACCGGGGCTGGGAGGAGTGGGGCTGTTGCTTGCTGGGGTGAGGGGTGCGGACAGGGGTAAAGGGGTCGACGCCGGGCTGCGAGCCAGAGTCTCAGGCTGAGGGTGGGTTTGGGGAAGAGATGTGGCAGAGTGGTGCTCCCTCCCTGCCCTCTATGTGGGCTGGCTCAGGTCCTGAGGTGCCCCCATGAATGTTCCTCTGTGTCCCCCTAGGAGTCGCACCCCACATTATGGGGACCACTGAACCCTACTCGCTAAGCCGGGGCTAGTGATGCCAAACCCCCGGGAAAGGGAGAACAAGTGTGGGGGCCCCAGCACCAGAACCATGCCCCTACCTTCTGTCTGTGGCTCTACCCCCTTCCACCTATGGCCCCATCCACTGTCACTTCTGTTCCACCCCTTCCCCGACCAGCCCCACCCTATCACTCCTTTACCCCTGCCCCGCTGTGGCCCTGAGACCAGAGAAGCTCTGTGCCCCTGCTGCAGCCCCCGGGCTGTAGCAGGGAGTGGGAGCTCCTCCAGCCCTGGGGCTGACGTAGAGGAGACTTCTCCAGGGGGACCTAACTTGGCCAGGGCCCCTGATCATGGGCCCCACTGTCCCCTTGGCAGTGCAAGGTTTGGGGAGGCTGAGCCCCCTTGTCATAAACAGATAGCTAAGGGTTAATGTTCTTTTACCTATAAAGGGGTAACACCAGTAACCTAAAACACCTGACCAGAGGACCAATCAGGAAACAAGACTTTTTCAAATCTGGGTGGAGGGAAGTTTGTGTGTGAGTTCTTTGTTCTTTGTCTTGTGTCTGTGGCGTCTCGGCTATGAGAGTGATTTTTCTATCTCCTGCCTTTCTTATCTTCTGTTTCCAAGTTGTAAGTACAAAGATAATAAGACAATAAGTTTATATTGTTTTTTGTTTGTATTTACATGTGTGTAGTTGCTGGAATGTTTAAATTGTATTCTTTTTGGATAAGGCTGTTTATTCATTGTTTTCTTTTAAGCAAATAACCCTGTATTTGTCACCTTAATACAGAGAGACCATTTTTATGTCCTTTTTTTTCTTTTTATATAAAGCTTTCTTTTTAAGACCTGTTGGATTTTTTCTTTAGTGGGGACTCCAGGGAATTGAGTCTGCAGCTCACCAGGGAATTGGTGGGAGGAAGAAGTCAGGGGGAAATCTCGTTGTGATAGATTTACTAGCCTGACTTTGCATACCCTCTGGGTAAGGAGGACGAGAGATTAGCTATCTTGGTACTTCTATTTCCAGGACTGGAAACAGGGAGGGGGTAGTCCCTCTGTTTAGATTCACGGAGCTTGCTTCTGTATATCTCTCCAGGAACCCAGGGAGGGAACACCTGGAGGGGAGGAGGGGGAAGGGAAATGGTTTATTCCCCTTTGTTGTGAGACTCAAGGCATCTGAGTCTGGGGGTCCTCCGGGGAAGGTTTTGGGGAGACCACAGTGAGCCAGGCACTGTATAAATCCCTGGCTGGTGGCAGCTTTACCAGGTCCAAGCTGGTAACTAAGCTTGGAGGTTTTCATGCTAACACCCATATTTTGGACGCTAAGGTCCAAATCTGGGAAAAAAATGTTATGACACCCCTCCCCCTGAGCCTCCATTACGAGCCGCCTAGGCTACCACTGCTCAGTGTGTGGCCAGTCCTCTGTGTTTTCTGCTGCTCGTTCTGGGGAGCCTGGCCGGCCTTAGGGGTGGTGCCCCCCGATAGCCGCCCAGGGCTCCAGGGGTCAAAGGGCACCGTGTGGCAGTGCAAAGGTGCTCACTGCTCTCCCCTGCCCCAATGCTCCTCCATGGGTCCATAGAGGTTTGAGGGGAGTAAGGAGCAACCCTATGTGCTCCATGCGTCCTGGTCACTTTTCCCACTTGGGCTGTGCTGTGAGGGGAGCATCAGAAGCTGGTGCTCTCTGCCCTCCCGCTATGCAGCCCGGCTGAGGAAAGTGACCTGGATGCAGGGAGCTCGGATGATCTCACTTCTTGCCCCCACATCCCACAGCCCCTAGGGGTGCCCAGATGAGCAGCGTTCCAGGGAGGAGTGGGGGGCAGCAATGCCAGCTGCTCCATGCTCACAGGTCAATCTCCCCATGTGGGTGCAGGAGGGGGTGCAAGGGTTTCTGTGATGCCTATTCTATCAATATCGTCACTCAATACCAGGCACTCAAATTCACCAGTCTTAGTACTTAGACGTTTAGCGTTTGTATTTAAGCACTTCTAAAATGTGTCCCATTTTAGCTGTCTGCTATTACATGATGTAATTGAGGGAGACTCTTTCATTTCACTGTTTCTCATCAGAACCTACCTGTACATTGTCATCTTCCATCCTCTCCACCTTACTAGGCTATAGAGAATCCCTGTGAATAGTTCCTCTCCTAACGGATGTCTCTGTCTGAACCCTGTGCTCCTCAGCGCCTGTCGGCTTTCCCCAGCTCTGAGGCTGTGTCTACACCGCGCACCTTACCACGGTGCAGCTGTGCCACTCTAACCATGCCATTGTAAGGTGTGCTGTGTGGCCGTCCTTATCGCTGAGAGAGAGCTTCCCCGGCAACAAAGCCAAACTACCTCCAATGAGGGGCAGGAGCTTTGTCACCGGAGCACAGCTCCACTTATGATGCGCTGTTCACGCTGCCGCTTTTCATGGCTCAAATTTTGGCATTCGGGGAGTGTTTTTTCTCACCGCAGAGAGACAAAATTTTTAGCAACAAAAGCCGAAATTAAAAAAAAACTCCTCTGCAACCTATTTAATTTTACCTTTATACAACCTTTATACTGCCTCCAGTTCTGGTATCCTCATTTGAAAAAGATGTTGTGAAATTGGAGCTAGGGCAGCAAAGAGCCACCAAATGTTCTGAGGGCTGGAGAAAAATGCCTTCCAGTGAGCTATTGAAAGAGCTCAACCTGTTTAGCTTATCAAAAGAAAATTGAAAGGTGATTTCATTGAAATGTTGAAGGGCCTTAATGGAGAGAAAAGATTGAGTATTTACGGGCTCTTGAATGGAGCAGAGAAAGGCATAACAAGACCCAATGGCTGGAAAGTGAAAAGAGACAAATTCATATTACAACTGAGGCACAATAGTCAACAGCGAGGATGATTCACCACAGGAGCAAGCTACCAAGGAAAGTGGTGGATTCACCATCTCCTGATGTCATTTAATGAAGACTAGATGCCTTTCTGGAATGTGTTTGCCCCCAAAGTAGCTGTTATGTCATACAGGAGGCCTGTGATATGCAGGTTAGATGCTCTAATGGTGTCTTCTGACCATGAAGTCGACTAATTTCTGAAAAACTGAGTGTAGCATTGGGAGCAGAGTCTGATGTTTTCCTGTCTAGCCGGCTTGCTGCCTAGAACGAACGCTCCTTGAGTGGGGTGATCCACAGGGAGTAGCTCAAACCTCCAAAGTGCCTGGCCAGGGGCAGGACATTAGCCCAGCAAGGGAGGGGTGTGGCAGTGACATCACAAAGGCCTTTTGCAGGACCTCAGACTATTGGTCAAAGGTGGTGGGGAGGTGGTGACCTCACAGAGAGATGCTGACATCAGCCAGGCAGGACAGGGGCGAGTGGCCAGGGAAACCTCAGAGACCTCTGTGGCTTTGCTTCAGCACGTTTCCTTCTCCAGGTCTCTCTTTGAGGACTGAGAGATTATTTGGGGTCATGGACGTGAGCGCCAGGAGGAACCTCTTTCGAGTTTCCTCCTTCCCTTGTAGTGATTTTACTAGAAAACAGCCGTCCCTGTTTAGAAGGTAAGAGCCTCCTGGAGGTTTGAAACCTGTTCAGTCTGATCTATCTGGTGACAAGTGAATTCTAGGCATGGAAAACACGAGCTTAAGGAGGCAGAATTTTATTGCGCACCTGGGATTTTGTCCCTTAGAATCACTGGGGACATTAGGGTTTGTCCTTTTTGTTTCACCTCTTCCTCCATCCCTCCCTCCTCTTCTTCTCTTGCTTCTTTTGTCCTTTCTCCTGTTCCCTTCCCAACAACAGGACGGAGGTGTGTGTGTGTGTGTTGCAGGGAAGTCCTCTGCATCTCCCACTATGGAAGGTCCACCCAAAAATGTGGGACTGAAATAGTGCTGGGGCAGCGATCCCCACCGGTGACCTGGGCCATCCTTTGGGCTCTCTGGTGAGAACCCTCAGCCTCCCGTCCTCCGTCTCTACCCTGATTGGTTGAGCAGGGGGATATTGACAGGGAGGAGACTCAGGTCCTTGTTGTTCTCTTTTAAGATCAAGTAAATAAGTCAGAACCAGTTCTATCTTTGATTAATTTTGCTGCTTCTCTGCATTAATTGTCTCTGAGCAGTTGATGATTCCCTCTAACATTGCAGTTCTCCTCAAATACTTGCTGAATAATTACTGTCACTGTTGTTGGTCTGGAGCTCATCTGAGAGCACAGTATTCAGGTCATTCAATGTCTGAAATTCAAGATCCGATGGTTTGTTTGAAAATCAGGGCTCTTCGGTCCTATTCCCAACACTGCCTCTGACGGGCTGTGTGACCTAAGACAAGTCAATTCTCCTTTCTCAGCCTGAGCTTCTCCCTCTTTCAAGTAGGGATAATAATGATCCGCTCTTACCTACCTCATGGTGGGTGAAGGATGCGGATCCATTTGGGAGTGTCACTAGAAGTAGTGCATAATATGAAGTTTCCCAGATTATGACATAATAGATTAGCTGAAATCGTCTATTTTATTTGTATTTTTTTATTTTGAAATTGTTAATAGTAGCAACGACTTAGCTCAGATTGAAGCATCTTATCTAATGGTTGAGATGTAAGTGTCTCCTCTTTGTGTGCGAGGAGACAATTTAACACACTCTGACAAAGAGGAGATGCTTTTGTTTTGCAACAAAATATTTTTGCAAAGATCTTTCATCCCACTTGTTATGATTTTGAGAAACAAACTGGTTTAGTCTAAATGGGATTTTCGGACAGAAACGGTTTGAATGAAATTTTCCCACCATCTCGATTCCTGGGCTCTGGGGTGTTTTCATCTGTTAGAACAGGAGTCAGAACTGGTTGCTTCTCTTTCTGGCTCTGCCATCGCCTTGTTGTGTAGGCCTTGGGTAGGTCACTTCCCTTCTCCCATCTGTCCAATCGGTACAGGAACAGTTCTCGAACTATGGGCAGTTTAGAGCCCAAGTGAGATAAGGGGTATTAAAGCCCTCTGTGAAGGAGAAAGGGGAGTTTCACAGTGTTTAGCACCAAGGAATTCTAAAGTTTGCTAAAATGTCTAGTCTGTGGAAACAAGAAATGGTCGGGGCCAAACTTATTAACCACTGCCTTTTTAAAGCCCATTCAAAGATGTGAGTCCCTATCTTTTAGGTACCTGTGGTTCTTTGCCAGCAGCAGAGAAGAGGTTCCTGCCTCCGTTTTTGTGGCCTTAACAAACCAGGTGTTGTGCCCCAGTTCTCGTCTGAGACCCCTGAAAAAGAACATCTTCCCATCCATGAACAAGACAGGACCTATCTTTCAAAGGGGAACAAAAAAGACCTCTGGGACTTACAGACTAGCTAGCCTGACTGCCATAGCTGGAGAGATCCTGCAATACATTCTTAAACACTCAGTTTGTCAGCAGCACCTACAGGATGATTTGGTTCTTCTGACTAGTGAGCGTGGAATTGTCAAGAACAAATCATTCCAAACCAATCCTCTTTCCTTCTTTGGCAGGGTTCTGGGCCTGGTAGAGGTGAGTAAACAATAGATGGGGTCTAGCTTGGTGTTACTAAGGCTTTCGACACAGTCCCATAGGACATTCTCAGAAGCAAACGAGGGAAATGTAGTCCAGCTGCAATCAGTGTAATGTGGGTGCAGAGCTGTTTGAAAGCCAAGACTCCAGGAGCCCTTCTCCATGTTTAGCTGCCCAACGGGGAGGGTGAACCTAGTGGGTCTGGCAGGGATCAGTCCGGTGTCAGGTACTATTCTATATTTTCATGAATGATTTGGAAAATGGAGTGGAGAGCATGCTCCTAAAGTTTACAACTGACACCAAGCACTTTGGAGCACAGGATTGAAATTCAAAACACCTTTAACAAATTGGAGACTTGGTCTTCTTGAGCCAAACTCCATGGTTAGGGCTCTCTCTCTACACTGGGCTGAAGCAAAACCCCAGAGCCAAGCACTCCTCCTGGGCAGTGAGCTCCGACCTTGAATGGTCAGATGCTGCTTAGCACTGTCAGAGCAGCTTTTGCTGGGGGATTCTCCCAGCACTTTCCAATAGCGGGAAGGTATGAAATCCCCATTTGACTGCTGGGGACAGAGCCCGAGAGTGGGGAGCAACTTACCCAAAGTCCCCAGAAAAAGGAAAACAACCAGCAGAGGAACCAATAGGAAACCCAGCAATGGAACTCAGGAGTCCTGGGGGTGTGCTGTGGTGACCAGATGTCCCAATTTTATAGGGACAGTCCGAATTTTGGGGTCTTATCTAGGATCCTATTACCCCCCACGCCGTCCCGATTTTTCACACTTGCTGTCTGGTCACCCTAGGGTGTGCACATGTGTGGGTCCCAGCTGCTCCCTGCCCCCCTCATTGAAGCAGATGTGCAGGGTTACTGCCCTGGGAAGTGCAGGGCACCAGTGGATGTGGGGTTGGCTGGAGGTAGGGTCTGGCTTCAGGCAGGGCAAGGGCTGCGTGGCTGGCTGGCTTCAGGCAGAGGGGTGCATCAGGGGTTGGCTGGAGACAGGGCAGGGAGGATGCGGCTGGTGCAGGCAAAGCAGAAGGTGCAGGGCTGGCTGGAGACAGAGGCTGACTGCCGGCAGGGCAGGGCAGGGGGTGCAGGGCTGGCTGCGGGCAGGGCCGGTGCAAGGAAGTTTCATGCCCTAGGCGAAACTTCCACCTTGCACCCTCCCCCCCCCCGCACCCCTGCCCTGAGGCGCCCCACCCGTGGCAGCTCCCCCCTCCACCCTGAGGCTCCCCTCTTGTGGCAACTCTCCTGCTCTGCCCTGCGGCACCCCCGTCGCCCGAGCTCACCCCTGCTCCGAGCACGAGCACCCCGAGCACGCCGTGGCCGCTTCACTTCTCCCACCTCCAAGGCTTGCGGCGCCTAAGCCTGCCAGGCAGTCAAGCACCCTCCTCTGAGCCACAGCAGCCCTGACAGTTGACAATAGAGGCACCTTAACCCCTGAGTTCCTTCAATGTGTCCCCCTCGGGGGTCCAGCTCCGATCACCAGATACTCGGGGTATGTCTATACCACCTGCCGAATCGGTGGGCAGCGATCGATCCAGCGGGGGTTGATATATCGCGTCTAGTGTAGATGCAATACATTGAGTGCTCTCCCCTCGCCTGCTGTACTCCAGCTCGGTGAGAGGCGCAGGCAGAGTCTACGGGGAGCTGCAGCAGTCAATTCACCGAGACTGTGACATTATAATTGTTAGGCCTGAATAAAGATATAGCAGACAAAACCAGGTATGCCAACCTGACCAAAGTCAGGCTAACAGAGGTTTGTGGGTAATCCCTGAGTGGAAAACACTGAGAAGCAGCAGCATGTCTCACAAGCGCTGGGAAAAAGTGAGATAAGAGAGAAGCTGCATTCCTGGCATAGTACCAGATGTGCTGTGTTCGGGCAGCTCCTTCGAAGAACTGATAAGAGTCCTAGTTTCCCAGCCTCCTTGTTTTCGCTCCCTGGTTTTGTTCTTTGTTTGTTTTTAACTCCCCTACATTTCTAACTTTAGGCATGCATGTATACTAAAGGTGTCTAGTTTCTAGTTGTTAGAAGAAGGGGGTGGGTTGCTCCAGTGAATAATTTATGACGCGACGGAACTGTCTATATAGGCTTATACTAAGATGTAAAGAGCAGGCTGGTTCTCTCTGGAGACGAGCTGCTCTCTATTGATGCGTGCACTTGTCAATAAAGAGCTTTTGATCGGACCTTGCTGGTGTTGCCTGTCTCTCTCGCGGTCAGACAACGAACTTTGCCGTCTGGGTTAGAGTCCCTGACATCTTTGGCGACTCCGCTGGGACCCGTCTGACTCTCCGGCGGGGGATCGGACCCTGAGGCAACGCAGCGCGCATCCTCCAGTTTAGAGGAGACTTGCCTGGTGATCTGATCTCTGCGTTGGCGATAAGGCGTGTTCTGTGAACCAGCTGAAACTCGTAGAAATCCAGCAACGTCCACCTACCCATTGAGTAGGGTCCAGGTTGTCGGGGTTAGAGTCCCTGACTACTTAGGTCTGGGTTAGAGTCCCAGTCCAGGTTTGCACAGGATCCAAGTTGTCTGGGTTAGAGTCCCAGCCTGGGTTTGAGTTTCAGTCCAGGTGTTCAAGTCCCTGGAGAGGTAAGCGAGCGCTCGACGCGGGGAGGTGGGGGTTAGAGTCCCTTTACCTCGACCCGGGGAGGAGGGGTTAGAGTCCCTTCATGAAGAGGGGTTAGAGTCCCTTCATTAAAATGAGACAAGTTGGCAGTAAGTGCCCGGGGGATGCCCCGTTGTCTCTGATACTTAAGAGATTGGAAAGAGATTTCTGAGACAGCTGATCTAGTTAAATTTAAGATGAGAAATCTGTGTTGGATCCAATGGCCATCATTTACCTTTCATTTGTCCCCAACTAGAGACTGGCCGGTGGGTGAAACCTTTTCCACAGATAGGAGGAACTCCTTAAGGGATATTTTGGTTGATCTTAGGCCGAGACAAATGGATTACTTGTTTGTATGGTATAATTATAAACCCATGGAGGGATGGGTAGCTTTTGAAGCTGTTTGTATGGAGAGCTCTTGTAAAAAAATCACCCACCATATGCACCAGAGCCGCACCGGGAGGAGGACAATTTTGTTCCTGTTCTTCCCCGTCTGATGGAGTGCAAGGATTCAAAAGCAGGTTAGGGACAGTTCAGGGACAGAGGAGTATCAAGGGGGAGCTCAGAGTGATGTTCCCTCATCTTCAGAGGAATCAGGCAGCCTCACCCCCTCTGTGCAGCCTCCAGCCAGCCTTTTGCAAACTTGGTCAGGGACTGCTTTTCAAACACCCCAATATTACAGCAGCCCTTGTCCTTGCCCTTGTGGACCCCCACTAGGTTACTTAACTCCATGAGAGAGAATGTTTCTGAGACACCTCTGATATTACAAGCCTCATTGAGAACTTATCTGGTTCTACTGGTTGCTGGGGAACATGAGATGGTTTTACCCATACCCTGTTTGCAACTTCAAATTTGTTTAACTGGCAGTGCACTATGCCTCACTTATGAGACAATCCTGAGGCAGTGGAAAGAATGTTCTGCACAATCTTTTTCACTCATGTGCCCACTTGGGCAAATGTAAATCAGTTATTAGATACTCTCATGACAGAAGATGAAAGACAAAAGTAAAAGAAAAATCTGCAGCTCATTTGAATGCACCTTGGCTAATTACTGACCCTAACTGGAATCCCAATAATCCAGCTCAAAAGACAAAGTTGGATGGATTTTTAAAAGCTGTTTTGAATGGTATTAGAGATGCAGGGGAGGCTACTCCAAATTGGAGCAAGGTGACGTGCTTGTGTTCAGCATCCAGATAAGCACCTCTCTGACTTTTGTGCTCGACTGATTTGTGAAGTTAAAAAGCATGGGAATTTAAATCCTGAAACTGATCATGGAAAGGAGATGGTTAAAATGGTTTTCATGTCACAATGTGCAAAGGATATTGCAAAAAGATTTAGAAAGCATCCAGATGGTACGCAAGGGAAAAGTTTGTCTGAAGTAGTTAGCATTGCTACTAGAATGTTTAATGGGAAAGAGAAAAAGAAAGAAAAAGACATAAGGAACGGGTTAATTTAAAAATCATCTTGGCCCCGGGATGGAAGGAGGGGGGTGCTCTGCGTTCAGGGTCAGGAATCGGCGCGGACTGTGCTTGGTGCAGGGAGGGGCTGCTTTCGGCCCCAGCTGGCTGTGAAGGAAAAAATATAGACAGAGGCGAAGCAAAGGAAATACAAGTTACAGAACTGAAATTACATTTGCAAAGCTTAACTGTCCAGTAAGATCCAACAGTGTGCCTTTGTGACCCTGGAGTCGGTGTGGCTTGGTGACACCAAAGAAGCCACAGGCAGCCGACCTGGACTGGAATCTCTGAAAGAGACGCCGCAGGAGATTCCAGGGTGTAAAAGAACAGCCCTCCCAAGAGCAGAAGCATGTTGGAAATTCTGGACAAGCTGTATACAGGATAATCTCCCTTCCACCTCTCCCCCTCCTCTGAACATTATACACAGAAGTGGCCAGTCTGGACGTACGTGTGTAAGTATGAAAGGAGCTTCGGGCTTGGGGCATTAATATTTTCCTGAGTGATGTGGGAGCGTTCCCAACACTCTCCGTTGTTGTTTTATTATTTTATTAATGAAGCTTTAAAATTCAGTTATATGGTGTGTTTTCTTTATCTTCCCCCAACGATCCTGTAGTGTCAGCCTGATCATCTGACATGAGGGATAGATTGGTAACAGAAATTTGTCACAGTTTGGTGAGCAATTAAGAAGGGGGGAGCCCTGCAGAATTTACACCATCTATTTGTTTTACCCTTGTTATTTTGTGTTTGCTTTGCTTGGTACTGTTGGTGTTATATGCTGAGAACTGCATGAGTAAAAGTGAGTCCTAATAGGATAAGGAAACACTATTTGGTTCTGGTTCTGTTCTATTTAACCAGTTACTGTTGTTGTTTTTTTTTTCTCTGTTCATTTGGGTGTTAGGAGTGTGGGTGGAACTGAACCTCTTGTTCGTAATTCCTCGGAGTGGAAGCCCTGTGTGCGAGACAGCTCTGAGGTTAAATTGAGATCCTTCTGTCCTGTCCCCTGTAGCGGTCAGTGTATAGAAGTGGGAAAGTCTGGCTTAGACTGTAATTCCCTCTGCTCTCTGTGTAATTCTCTTTTCTGTTTAAGTGTCAAACAGATGAATGAGTCTCTGGGTAAACCCTCTAAGAGTAGTCCTTCAAATTATATGTTAAGTAAATGGCCTTTGCCCAATGGGCCATGTGTCTTCGTCTAGGTGGCAAGCCTCATGAAGGAGGACTCGGGTAGTCTTGTGAGTAAGAATGTTTAAGGGAAGAGACCAGGAGGGGTGGGGGGGCTAGTTGAGAAGCCCACCCTCCTAGCTAAACTGGTAGTGGAAGAAGTTGGTGCCTATGGAAGGGACGGTTCAGTGAGAAAAGCAGGATCGGGCCCAGGCGGGCAGGCAACAGACAGAGAGATTGGAAAACAGGTTGGAAAACTTTAAGGGTGTAGTGGAAGGAAGGAGTAAGTAAGTGTAAGCATGGGGATTTCAAATACCCAGAGCTTACTTGGAATGGTGATTTGAGTGATAAAGTGGCTGTTGGGAGACAAGCAAGTGATTTAAGGGAGAGTGAGAAGTTAACTCTGTAGTTGCTGGAGGAAACAGCAGTTGAACTTTGTAAAAATGCTAAAGAGGAAAGTTCTTGGTGTCTTTGAAATGTTTGTAAATAAATTGAGGCAAAGAAATTGTTAATTGCAATCATTTAGAATTTAGTTAAATTAGCTGAAGAATGTATATAGTGCTATGTAATTGAAATTTTATTAGGCTGTAAGGGCACTATAAGTAGTGATGTTTTCTTTCAGTGTTTGAAAGCAAGAGTTAAAAGTAAAAAGCAAGCCAGAAAGCATCTGTATTCATGCAAATTATCTAACTGATAAGGTAGGAGCCACTGAAACCTGGGCTGCCTATGAAACACATAAAATATGGGATAATTCCTCTGTTTTTCCTGAAATCAACAAGGGTATTTGTCTATTTTAAGCAATGATTGTCTGCCCAGAAGGGGTAGACCTCTGTTTTTTTGTCTTTCAGATAATCAGAGAAAACTGATGCCAGCTAAACAGCATTCAACGTACCATGCATTTACTGGCACAATAGAAATTATGTTTTGTGTTCTATGTTCTGTCTTGTGGTGTTTGTCTTGTGGCCGGAATTTTTGTGTTTAATATTTTTATAAAATAATCTAGTTTAAAATCAAACAAAAAGGTTAAATTAAAATGCAGATACTTGTTTTGTTCAACTTGGAATACAAAGTGTTTAGATAAATCAGGAGAATGTGATATACTAAAGTCTAATGCATTTCCTTAAGTAAGGAAAAGAAACTTTATTGGTCAAATTGTTAATTGCAAAAATTGTTGTTAAAATTTGCATACCAACAGTCTTTGAAAGCAAGGACATGAAAAGTTAACCCACTCCCCATATTGTACATGGGATCTTTCTGGCTACCTCAGATTTCTAGCCAGAGGGCTGGGGATGGTGGAAGGCTATTGGACTAGAGGTTGTATTGAGTGAACTCCTCAAAGTGGGTGTGCTTGTCCTGGCTTGTTGCTCGAAAGCTCTGTAATAAGGTTATTTTAGTAAAAGGGTGTGTGTGGCATATATTAAATAATAAGACTAATGTACTGTATAATGACAATGTGTAGGTGTTCATTGTTGGGAAAAAGGTGTATGAGTAAAAAGTGAAAGTTTCCTTTGCAGGTTAAAAGAAGCCAAGAAGGGAAGAAGCACAAAGAACAGAATGAATTAACTGAAAAAAAATAAAATAAAATAAAATAGCAAGCTCAGGCTATAGATAAGACACTGACTCCATTCAAGGACACTGCTCACAGTTAAGACTTGGTTAACAACCAGGAAAAGGAGGGCTTGAATTTGCCCATGCAGCTATGAGATCTGAAAAACACTGCCAGGCACTAATGAAATGTGTTAAGTTTTTTTTCTCACAGGTAAGGAAGCGCTACCCAAAGACCCTAGCAGCCCTGCCACTCCTTGGAACCAGGAGACGGGATTGATGTAAAGGTCCACCAACGAAAGACTGCCTTGGCTCCATGCTGGAAAGGCCCTTAAGTCCTGATGACTACCAACACCGCTGTGAAGTACCAAAGACTGACTGCTTGGACCCAAGATTCTCACTGCAAAAAGACCCCTCCACATTGGGAGAATTCTCCTACTGATGATTAGCCTATTTCACCTTCTAGCTCCACTGTGCCTTCTGGACAGTAGGGAAAAAGTACAAGGTGAAGTGCTAGTAGCCTCTCCCTTATCCACTGACAGATCTACTGTGCCTTTGAATTTTTCTAGAAAAAGCAAAACCATTACAGGGTGATGTGCTAGTAACCTCTCCCCTATATCGATGCTGCACCAAGACTGTTTTGGGAAAGAAGAAGGAACACTCACTCCACTGAAATTGCTAAAGTCCAGGAATTCCTGACTAGAAAGGACATTAAGAACTGACCCCGGTGAAGAAACAAAGAATTGTACACTGGCAGAAAAAATTTGTGGGACCCATGCTTGGGAATGTGGTATTGATTGGATTTTGGGTTTATTCTACAGGCTGTGCCCTGTGTTGTGGATAAATTCTTCAGCATGTATTGCTCTCTCTAATTGGATTTTAAATAACAAGTACCCGAAGAGTTTGTTCTGCCACTGGAAATTTTACCTGTATTGAAACCATTCCAGTGACTAATAATGTAACCCACTCCTATGCTATTAATGTCAATGCCTTTTAAAAGTACCTGAAAATAGTTAAATAACAAATGTAATATAGTACTACACCAAGGAAAGATGGTATTAAATATCACTGAGGCTGGGAAGGCATTGCAGTGGGATCTAGTATGTTTGGAGATTCAGAATTTCCTGAATGACCAGCTGATGGCCATTTGGAGTGATCTTGAGTACCAGACTTGGCCCACTGCCCTTACAGACACATCAGGGGTACCATCTGATCTGTGGTCATGGAGATATACTAAAGACTTTCTGGGTGGAAGTGTAAACATTTACAGTGCTCCTTCCAAGCATTTGGACTGGGGGGTGTGGGCTTCCACATACCGAATCCTGACGGGTCCATGGGGAGGATGCACATGGGACTGGATTATTCACCGAAACATCTGGGAAATTAGACCACTTGGTATACCTAACTGATTTATAGTCAGTGCCCCAATCCCTTAGTTGTCAGACAAACAGGATTCCACTCTTTTGTCCGTGCACTTCATTCCTGGATTGTGGGTGGCTAAGCTCAAGAGAGCAGTTGTAAATATTTCTGCAGAGCTTGAAAAAAAACAGCTAATGCATTAATAGACGCTTTCCAAAAGTTGCAACGAAAGACTGATGAAGTAGCAGAAGTAACTTTGCAAAATAGACGTGTGCTAAATGCCATGAATGCTGAATTAGAGAGGGGCTTGTGCTCGCATTGGGGAAAAATGTTGCTTTGCTGTTAATCACTCTGGCTTAATTGACAAAGATTTACAAGCTATTAAGAATGTTGCTGTTGTTTTCCGTGCTATATCTCTTGATCACACTTTTAGTTTTAAGGACCTCCACTCAGACCTTGGGTCATGGTTTACTAGCCTCCCCCGTACAATTGTTAAATGGATATGTGTCCCAAGAGTCCCATTATGGTCCTCTAGGGACAAAGGGGGGATTGTTAGGCCTGAATAAAGATATAGCAGACAAAACCAGGTATGCCAACCTGACCAAAGTCAGGCTAACAGAGGTTTGTGGGTAATCCCTGAGTGGAAAACACTGAGAAGCAGCAGCATGTCTCACAAGCACTGGGAAAAAGTGAGATAAGAGAGAAGCTGCATTCCTGGCATAGTACCAGATGTGCTGTGTTCGGGCAGCTCCTTCGAAGAACTGATAAGAGTCCTAGTTTCCCAGCCTCCTTGTTTTCGCTCCCTGGTTTTGTTCTTTGTTGTTTTTAACTCCCCTACATTTCTAACTTTAGGCATGCATGTATACTAAAGGTGTCTAGTTTCTAGTTGTTAGAAGAAGGGGGTGGGTTGCTCCAGTGAATAATTTATGACGCGACGGAACTGTCTACATAGGCTTATACTAAGATGTAAAGAGCAGGCTGGTTCTCTCTGGAGACGAGCTGCTCTCTATTGATGCGTGCACTTGTCAATAAAGAGCTTTTGATCGGACCTTGCTGGTGTTGCCTGTCTCTCTCGCGGTCAGACAACGAACTTTGCCGTCTGGGTTAGAGTCCCTGACATAAGTATAATCTAATATCTCATTGAAAGGTGACAGGGCCAGAAAGAGTTAATTAACTCACCTCACCGACTGACCTGACCCGTGGGTGAACCTTAAAACTGGTTAACAAGATATGTAAATGAACAGAGCTTTGAAATGCAAGTCTGCAGTGTTAGAGGTAGAAGGGGAGGTGTTTGCTCAGGTCTTGTGATGTCAGCAAAGAAGTCTTGTCTATTGCTCTAGTTTTAATTCAAAGAGCAAAAAAGAATATTAACATTTATGATGATACTTGAGTGAAATAGTATTATTGTCTGTGTCTCTTTGAAGGTTGTGGTAATCTGTATCTGAACTGTTTGATGGATGTACTAATTGCCAGGATGTTTGGAAGAAGAGTTAAGCCTATTGTTTTCTCAGGCTGAAAGGCTGCTGGAAATGTTTAAGAACCTGGGACACGATCCTTCTTCATCTCAGATCTGCTTTGGGTTTCAAGAGGGGGAAACCTTAAGCCACAAGGATTGAGATCCCCAGTCATTGACTGGAGCCACCCTGAATATGGACAGTGGATTATAACCTATGGACTATTTCTAAAAGGACTTTTGGCAACTACAAGCTCATGTCTACTTTGTATCTGAACCTCAAAAATTGAATTCAAGTCTATATGTCTATTAATCTTTTAACCAACACTCACTCTCTCTCTTTTCTTTTCTAATAAATTTTAGCTTAGTTAATAAGAATTGGCTATAGCATGTATTTTAGGTAAAATCTAAGTTATAATTGAACCTGGTTATGTGGCTGATCCTTTGGGATCGGAAGAATCTTTTCTTTTATATGATGAAGTAAGATTTTCAGGAATCATCATCATATCTAACAGGTGTGTCTGGACGGAGGCCTGAGGCTGGGTACTTTAAGGGAACTGCGTGGTTTAAACTTCTAAGTAACCAGTGAGGTACTACAGAAGCTGTTTTGTGCTGGCTTGGTAAATCTAAGTATTGAAATAACCAGCAGCGTTTGGGATTTGTCTGCCCTGTTTTGTTTGCAATTCACTCTGATTGAGTGAGCTGAGCTGGCTCCCACGGGCAGCACCGTCACACCTACAGCCAGGCTGCAGAGGTCCGGGGGATCTTAGGGGCCTTGGGGTGCACAGATACCTATGTCCAGGCCATAGCGGTCCCTGAGGGGCTTAGAGAGTTTGGGGGGACACAGATACCAATCTCCATGCTCTAGGGTCCCATGGGGGCTTAGAGGGTTCGTGGGGGGCACATATTCCTACATCCAGGCTGTAGGGTTACCAGGGGGGCTTAGGGGGTTAGTGGGGGGCAAAGATACCTACGTCCAGGCTGGAGGCATCCTGGAGTCTTAGGGGATTTGTGGGGGCCAAAGACACCTATGATGTCCAGGCTGTAGGGGTACCAGTGGGTTTTAGGGGTTCGAGTGGGCACAGATACGTATGTCCAGGCTGTATCGTTCCCAGGGGGGGTTAGAGGTTTCGTGAGGGGCACAGATATCTACGTCCAGATTGTAGATGTCCCGGGAGGGGGGGGTTAGGGGGTTGTGGGAGTGCAAATACCTATGTCCAGGCTGTAAGGGGTTCCTGGGGGCTTAGAGGGTTTCTGAGGGGCACATATACCTACGTGCACACTGGAGTGTCGCAAGGGGCTTATGGAGTCTATATGGGGTACAGATACCAATGTTCTGGCTGTATAGGTCCCTCGGGGGCTTAGGGGGTTTGTGGGGGGCACAGATACCTAAGTTCAGGCTCGAGGGATCTCTGAGTGTCTTAGGTGTTTGGTCGGAGGCACAGATACCTACGTCCAGGCTGCAGGGGTCTCGGAGGGGCTTAGGGTCTGTCACGGAGTGTGGGGGAGTCCGGTCCTGCACCCCTCTTCCTGGGACTCACAGTGACTCTCAGCCAGCCAGTAAAACAGAAGGTTTATTGGACAACAGGAGCGAAGGATACAGCAGAGCTTGGAGGCACAAGCAGGACCCCACAATCAAGTCCTTCTAGGGGTTCAGGAAACTTAGTTCCCAGTTTGGGAATCCTGAATTCCAACCACCCAGACCAAAACCGAAAACTGAACTAACCCAACTCCCTCCAGCTGGCCATTTGCTGTGTCCAGCTTCCCGGGCAAAGGTGCTGACCCCCTCCCCGCGCCTAGCTCAGGTTACAGGCTGAGCACGTGTCCGGTCCTTAAAGTCACCCCCTGCTCTCCCATCCCCCACACAGACAGTCCCTACTCCATCACAGTAATGCACAGAGCATTTCCCGCATGGAGCCACAGTGACACCGTGTGTCCACACTGGGTAATGCACAGAGCACTTTCCCGCATGGAGCAACATTGATGCCTTGTGAACCACACCAGGTAATGGACAGAGCATTTCCTGCATGGAGCATGGAGCAACAGTGACACCATGTGGCCATGCAGGGAAATGCCCAGAGCATTTCCTGGATGGAGCAACAGTGATTCCATGTGGCCACGCAGGGTAATGCACAGAGCATTTCTCTCATAGAGGAACAGTGACAACATGTGGCCATGCAGGGTAATGCACAGAGCATCACGCCTATGTAGAGGCTGTAGAGATCCCTGGGGGGCTTAGGGGTCGTGGGGGGCACAGATAGCTACGTCCAGGCTGGAGACATTCTGGTGGGCATTAGGGGCTTCATGAGGGGCACAAATATCTACGTCAGGGCTGAGAGGTCCCTGGATGGCTTAGGGGTTGTGGTGAGCATAGATACATACGTCCACGCTGCAGGGGTACCAGAGGGACTTAGGGGGTGTCACGTAGTGTGGTGGAATCCTGGCCCTGCACCCCTCTTCCTGGGACACACAGTGACTCAGCCAGCCAGTAAAACAGAAGGTTTTTTTGGCCAACAGGAACGAAGAATACAGCAGGGCTTTTGGGCACAACCAGGACCCCTCAATCGAGTCCTTCTGGGGGTTCAGGAAGCTAAGTTCCCAGTTTGGGATTCCCTGAATTCCAACAACCCGGCTCCAAACCAAAACTGAACTAATTCCCTCCAGCCAGCCCCTTCCTTTATTCAGCTTCCTGGGCAAAGGTGCTGACCCCCTCCCCGCTGCCTAGCTTAAGTTACAGGCTTAGGTCCTGTCCCTCACCTAAAGTCACCCGCTGCTCTCCCAGTCCCCACACAGACAGTCCCCACTCCATCACAGTAATCCCCAGAGCATTTCGCGCATGGAGCAACAGTAACACCGTGTGGCCACACAGGGTAATGCACAGAGCATTTCCTGCATGGAGCAAGAGTGACACCGTGTGGCCACACAGTGTAATGCACAGAGCTTTTCCTGCATGGAGCAAGATTGACACCGTGTGGCCACTGCAGGGTAATGCACAGAGCATTTCCTGCCATGGAGCAACAGTGACACCATGTGGCCATGCAGGGAAATGCACAGAGCATTTCCTGGATGGAGCAACAGTGATTCCATGTCGCCATGCAGGGTAATGCACAGAGCATTTCTCTCATAGAGGAACAGTGACAACATGTGGTCATGCAGGGTAATGCACAGAGCATCAAGCCTATGTAGAGGCTGTAGAGATGCCTGGGGGACTTAGGGGTCGTGGGGGGGCACAGATAGCTACGTCCAGGCTGGAGACATTCTGGTGGGCATTAGGGGCTTCATAAGGGGCACAAATATCTACGTCAGGGCTGGAGAGGTCCCTGGATGGCTTAGGGGGTTGTGGTGAGCATAGACTCATACGTCCATGCTGTAGTGGTCCCTGGGGGTTTAAGGAGTTGGTAAGGGTCACAGAAACCTACGTATGGTCTGGAGGGGTCCCTGGGGGACTTAAGGGTTTGTGGTTGCGCAGATACCTACGTACCGGTTGGAGGGGGCCCTGGGGAGCTTAGGGTTTTGTGTGGCGTACACATAGCTATAACCAGGCTGGTGGGGGCCCTATGGGTCTTAGAAGGCTGGTGGGGGCAGAGATACCTATGTAGGGACTGGAGAAGTCCTGGGGAGGGCTTTGGGGGTTCCTGGAAGTCACAAATATTTACGTCCAGGCTGGAGGAGTTCTGGGGGTATTAGGGAGTTGTGCGGGGGCACAGATACCTATATCGAGGCTGTAGGTGTCCTGGGGTTGCTTTGGGGAATTTTGGGGTACAGATACCTACTTCCATGCTGTAGGGGTCGCTGAGAGGATCAGTGGGTTCGTGAGGGTGCACAGATATCTACGTCCGGTCTACAGGGATCCTGGGGGTGTCTTAGGGGTTTGTAAGGGGCACAGATACATTCATCCAGGCAAGAGTGGTCCTAGGGACCTTAGGGGGTTCATGCTGGGCACAGATACCTGCGTCTAGGCTGGAGGGGTTTTGGGGGTCTTAGGAGGGTTGTGTGGGCACAGATACTCTATGGCGATGCTGGAGGGGTCCTGTCATGTCTTAGCAGATTCGTGGGGTCAGAGATACCTGCATCTAGGCTGGAGGGGTTCCGGGGGGATTAGGTGTGTTTGGGGGGGGAACAGATACCTACATCCTGATGGTAGGTGGCCCTGGGTAGCTTAGGCGGTTTTTGTCGGTCACAGATACAAACATCCATGCTGTAGGGGTCCCGAGGGACTTTGTGGGGCTCTAGGGGTCACAGATACCTACCTACAGTCTGGAAGGTTCCTGTGGGTATTAAGGGGTGTGTGGGGCATACAGATGCCTACATCTGGGCTTGTGGTTCCCTGGGGGGCTTAGAGGTTTGTGGAGAGCACAGATACCATTATCCAGGCTAGATGGGTTCTGGTGGGATTAGGGGGTTGTGGGGGGCACAGATACCTATGTAAGCAGAAGCAGGATGAACTCTACCCTCACATCTGGTGGTGAATTATGGCAAGTGTGGAAAAGGATTTCAGGGTCTGATCATGTTTCCATAGACACACCCACCGTGCGTGACACGGCCACGGCAGCCTGGATGGTTACTTTGGCAGCTATGGTATCCCCAGTTTATTTGTTGTTGGGGTGTGAGATGTGGAGTGTTGTCACCCTGATTGTGTGGATGAGGAACTGTGAAACAACTTTGAGACAGGGATTCTCACCATCAGTTGAGTGGCACTCACTAGACAAGGGAGTGGGCTCCTTGGGTGAGCTAGAGTCACCAATTGCACTTTTTTTCTTTTAACAGTTGAGTAGCAGTGTTGATTTTTTATTCTCTTAAAAGTTGAATTTCTAGGTTCTTGAGCTGAAATCACTGAAAAGATGTGTTAGCTTGTGGGGGACTCTGAAACTGTATTGCAGAACACAGTAGTTGGCAGACAGGAGCAATTTGTGGGAGTGGCCCACAGAGTGAGGTGAGTCTAGCAGTTTTGGGGGACAGCTGGAGCAGAACACAGGTCGGCTGGCAGAGCAGCTGGGGGACCGAGCTGAGCAGTTTGTGGGGAAGGCAAAAGCAGAATCCCATGGAGAGGCAGAGCAGTCAGCAGTGGACCACATAAGGTGCCCCTTTCTACTCAGGCTGGCAGGGGGAAAAACCCTGCAGATAGACTCTTGAACTCTGGGGTTGCGCAACTGTGGGTGATTTTGGGGTTGCTGGACTCTTGAAACGTTGGAGATATTGGACTTTGGATCCTTGTGGTGATTTGGGGATTGCTGGACTCATGAGCCCAGGGAAAAGGACACGGCCTAGTTGAGGTGTTTTCCCAATTTAATGCTATGTTGTTTATCTCACGTTATTAAACATTTTCTGCTACACCCAGACTCTATGCTTGCGAGAGGGGAAGTATTGCCTCTTTAGGCACCTAGGAGTGCGTATGTAAAATTTTCCCATGTCACTGGGTGGGGGCTCGAGCTGGTTTGCATTACATTGTAGGCAAGGGACCCCTATGTATTGAACCCAGTCCTTGCTGCTATCAGTTCAGCCTGGCAGAAGGGTTCCACCTACGTCCAGGCTCAAGGGGTGCCTGGGGGGCTTAGGGAGTTTCGTGGGGGGCACAGATATCTAGGTCCAGGCTGTAGGGGGTCGGGGGGGGCTCAGGAGTTTGGTGGGGGGCACAGATACCTACGTCCAGGCTGCAGGGGTCCCAGAGGGACTTAGGGGGTGTCACGTAGTGTGGTGGAATCTGGCCCTGCACCCCTCTTCCTGGGACACACAGTGACTCAGCCAGCCAGTAAAACAGAAGGTTTTTTTGGCCAACAGGAACGAAGGATACAGCAGGGCTTTTGGGCACAACCAGGACCCCTCAATCGAGTCCTTCTGGGGGTTCAGGAAGCTTAGTTCCCAGTTTGGGATACCCTGAATTCCAACAACCCAGCTCCAAACCAAAACTGAACTAACTCCCTCCAGCCAGCCCCTTCCTTTATTCAGCTTCCTGGGCAAAGGTGCTGACCCCCTCCCAGCTGCCTAGCTTAAGTTACAGGCTTAGGTCCTGTCCCTCACCTAAAGTCACTCGCTGCACTCCCAGTCCCCACACAGACAGTCCCCACTCCATCACAGTAATGCCCAGAGCATTTCGCGCATGGAGCAACAGTAACTCTGTGTGGCCATGCAGGGTAATGCCCAGAGCATTTCCCCCGTGGAGCAACAGTGACACCGTGTGGCCACGCAGGGTAATGCACAGAGCATTTCCCCGCATGGAGCAACAGTGACACCGTGTGGCCTACACAGGGTAATGCACAGAGCATTTCCTGCATGGAGCAACAGTGACACCGTGTGGTCACGCAGGGTAATGCACAGAGCATTACCCTGCATGGAGCAACAGTGACAGCATGTGGTAACGCAGGGTAATGCACAGAGCATTACCCTGCATGGAGCAACAGTGGCACTGTGTGGCCATACAGGGTAATACACAGAGCATTTCCTGCATGGAGCAACAGTGACACCATGTGGTCACGCAGGGTAATGCACAGAGCATTTCCTGCATGGAGCAACAGTGACACCATGTGGTCACGCAGGGTAATGCACAGAGCATTTCCTGCATGGAGCAGTGACACGTATGGCCACACAGGGGCACAGATTTCCTGCATGGAGCAAGAGTGCCACTGCAGGGTGCACAGCATCCCTGCATGGGGCAACAGGGTCATGTGGAGGGTAATGCACAGAGCATGCACCTACAGGCTGGGACCTGAGGGGCTTACCAGACTCCTGCATAGAGCAGGTCAGAAGGGACCAATCTGCACAGTGATGCACAGCCCAGATAAATATCCCAGGAGAGTGCAATGGTTTGAAGTCAAGCTGCAGGACCAGCAGCAGGGCTTGCAGGGGAGCAAACTCCAGTGCAACAGGAGGAGACCCTCGCAGCTACCCTGGCATGTGGGCAATGTCAGCCAGCAGAAGGGAGTTTACGCAGCAGTACATCGCATGACATGGATGAGCAGACCTGTGGTGGAATTCAGGCCAAATGACGATCCATAATCTCAAGGCTGCCAGGAGGCCTACTATTGTGGGGGATTCCTGAGGTTCCTGGAGGAAACCTTGTCTACAAATCCAGACCCATTCTCCTTGTGGAGCCCCAGTTACCTTGATTTCAGCCTTCTGGGCCAGGCTGGGAGTCCCCATTTAGCTGCATGGCCTAGTAGGCGTCTCTGGACTGTCCAGGCACTTATGGACACAGAAGCAAACCTATTCCGAGGGTACGGGGCCTTCAGGTAGGATGCCCATAGCATTTGTTTTCGCACATGGAGACTAATCATGCTGTGGTCCCCAGGGTTCCTGGGGGCATTTTTTTGTGCCATGAGGGGCACAGGTATTTCACACTCCAGGTTAGGGGTTGGGCAAGAAGGTTCCCGGTGAGCTTACAGGGGGCATGCACATAGCACATTCCCGCATGGGGTCAGTTAGGGGGTAGAACTAGTCCAGGGGGTGGGACCTCCTTATGTGGAGTCACTGAATGGATCTGGGATTACGGTGGTTCGTAGGGTCACAGATACCTACATCCAGTATGGGCGGGGCCCTGGGGAGAGTTAGGGGGTCTGTGAGGGGCATAGTACTTGCGTCCAGGCTGTAGAGGTCCTGGTGGGGATTAAAGGCTTCCTGGAGGACAGCAATATCTACGTCCAGGCCTGAAGGGGTCCCTGGACGCTTCGGGGGTTGTGGTGAGCACAGTGATCCCTGGGGGCATAGGGACTTGGTGAGGGGCACAGATACCTATGTATGTCCTGGAGGGGTCCCTGGGGGGGTTTAGTGGCACTGTAGGAGACACAGATACCTACGTCCAGGCTATAGGCATTCGGGGGGGGCTTAGGGCTTTGGGGGGGCACAGATACCTACATCCAGGGCTGGAGGGGTCCCGGGGGGCTTAGGTGGTTTGTGGGGAGGGGCACAGATATGTACATCCAGGCAGGAGAGGTTCCAGAGAGGATTATGGGTTTTTGCGGATGGCAGAGATACCTATCTCCATACTCTAGGGGTCCCGGGGGGCTTAGGGCTGGATGTGTCCCGAGGAGCTTAGGAGGTTTGTGGGGTGCTCAGACACCTGTGTCCAGGCTGTTGGGAACCCTGGGGGCTTAGGGGGTTCGTGGGGGTCACAGGTAGTTACGTCCAGGCTGAAGGGGTAATGGGAGTGCTTAAGGGATCGGGGCTGACACAGATACCTACGTCCAGGGTCTAGGGGAGGCAGGAGAAGTGAAGCGGCCATGGTGTGCTTTCAAGTAGGGATAATAATGATCCACTCTTACCTACCTCATGGTGGGTGGAGGATGGGGATCCATTGGAGAGTGTCACTAAGAGTAGTGCATAATATGAGGTGTCCCATCACGTTTACCAGAGCAGATTATAACATAATAGATTAGCTGAAACAATCTTTTTTATTTGTATTTTTTTATTTTGGAATTGTTAAGAGCAGCAATGACTTAGCTCAGACTGAAGCATTTTATCTAATTTTCAAGATCTAAGTGTCTCCTCCTTGTGTGTGATGACACAATTTAACACACTGTGACAAACAGGAGATGCTTTTGTTTGCAACAAAATCTTTTTGCAAAGAACTTCCATCTCACTTGTTATGATTCTGAGAAACAAACTGGTTTAGTCTGAATGGGATATTTGGACAGAAACGGTTGGAATGAAATTTTCCAACCATCTCAGTTCCTGAGCTCTATCCCTGCCTCTGGGGGGATTTGTTGTCTGTTAGAACAGGAGTCTGACTGGCGGCTTCTCTTTCTGGCTCTGCCACCGCCTTGCTGTGTAGGCCCTTGGGTAGGTCTCCTCCCTTCTCTGTACCTCAGGCTCCTCCCATTTGTCCAATGGGAACAGGGACAGTTCTCGAATTCTGGGCAGTTGTGAGCCTGAGTGAGAAAAGGGGTGTTGAAGCCCTCTGTGAAGAAGAAAGGGGAGTTTCACGGTGTTTTTGCACCAAGGAATTCTAAACCAAAACTGAACTAACTCCCTCGAGTCCTTCTGGGGGTTCAGGAAGCTTAGTTCCCAGTTTGGGATTCTCTGAATTCCAACTACCCAGCTCCAAACCAAAACTGAACTAACTCCCTCCAGCCGACCCCTTCCTGTGTCCAGCTTCCCGGGCAAAGGTGCTCACTCTCTCAGCCCTGCCTAGCTCGAGTTACAGGCTTAGGTCCTGTCCCTCACCTAAAGTCACCCGCTGCTCTCCCATCCCCCACACAGACAGTCCCCACTCCATCACAGTAATGCCCAGAGCATTTCCTGCATGGAGCAACAGTGACACTGTGTGGCCACTCAGGGTAATGCACAGAGCATCACACCTATGTAGAGGCTGTAGAGATCCCTGGGGGCTTAGGAGTCATGGGAGGTACAGATAGCTACGTCCAGGCTGGAGGCATTCTGGGGGGCTTAAGGGGGTTCGTAGGGTCACAGATACCTACGTCCAGGATGGTCGGGACTCTGGGGGAGTTAGGGGTGTTGTGGGGGGCATAGGTACTTGCATCCAGGGTGTAGAGGTCCTGGTGGGGATTAAGGGCTTCCTGGAGGACACCAATATCTACAGTCCGGGCTGGAGAGGTCCCTGGACGGCTTAGAGGTTGTGGTGAGCACAGTGATCCCTGGGGGTTTAGGAACTTGGTGAGGGGCACAGATACCTATGTTTGTTCTGGAGGGGTCCCTGGGGGGGCTTAGTGGTATTGTAGGGGACACAGATACCTACGTCCAGGCTATAGGCATTCTGGGGAGGCTTAGGGTTTTGGGGGGCACAGATACCTACATCCAGGCTGGAGGGGTCCCGGGGGGCTTAGGGGGGTTGTGGGGGGCACAGCTATGTACGTCCAGGCTGGAGAGGTTCCAGGGAGTATAAGGAATTTTTGTGGACAGCAGAGATACCTATCTCCAGGATCTAGGGGTCCCTGGGGGGCTTAGGGCTTTTTTTGGGAGGCACAGATAACTATGTCCAGGTTGGAGTGGTTCCTGGGGGGTTTAGGGGGTTCCTGGGGGGCACAGATACCTAGGTCCATGCTGTAGGGGTCCCCGGTTGGATTAGGGGTTTTCTGAGGGGTACAGATACATACAGGCTGTAGGGGTCCCTAGGAGGCTTAGGGGGTTTGTGGGGGGCAGCGATACCTAAGTCCAGGCAATAGGGCTTCCAGGGGGAATTAGTGTGTTGGGGGGGCACAGATACCTAGATCCAGGCTGGAGGGTTCCCGATGGGGGGGGGCTTAGGCAGTTTGTGTTCGGCAAAGATACCTACCTCCAGGCTGGAGGGGTGTCTCGGCACTTAGGGATTGTGGGGGGGGCACAGATACCTCCGTCCAGGCTGGAGGGTCCCTGGGGAGCTTAGCGGGTTCGTAGGGGGCACAGATACCTAAATCCAGGCTGGAGGGATCCAGGGGGGGCTTATGGGGTTCAGGGGGCACAGATACTTATCTCTAGGCTGTAGTGGTCCCTGGTGGGCTTAGAGGGTTTTGGGGGGCCCCAGATACCTAAGTCCATGCTGTAGGCGTCCCTACAGGTGCTTATGGGTTCATGGGGTGCACAGATACTTATGTCCAGGCTGGAGGGGGCAGGGGGGGTTGGGGTTTCATGGGGGGCACAGATACGAACCTCCAGGCTGTAGGAGTCCCAGGGGGCTGTGGGGGTACAGATATCTACATCTGGGCTGGAGGGGTCCTGGGGGTATAGAGGGTTTGTGGGGGGCACAGATACCTAGGTACAGGCTGTCGGTGTCCCGAGGAGATGAGGCGGTTCACTGGGGGCTCAGATACATCCAGGCTGGATGTGTCCCGAGGAGCTTAGGGGGTTCGTGCGGTGCTCAGACACCTGTGTCCAGGCTGTAGGGATCCCTGGGGGCTTAGGGGGTTCGTGGGGGTCACAGGTAGTTACGTCCAGGCTGAAGGGGTAATGGGAGTGCTTAAGGGATCGGGGCTGACACAGATACCTACGTCCAGGGTCTAGGGGTCCCGAGGGGATTGGGGGTTGAGGGGGGAACAGATACCTACGTCATAGCTGGAGGTGTCTTGGGTGGTTTAGGAGGTTCGATGGAGTCACAGATACCTAAGTCCAGGCTGTAGCGGTTCCTGGGGCATTCAGGGATTTCTGGGTGTCACAGATACCTACGTGCAGACTGGAGGGGTCCTGGAGCGCTTAGGAGATTTATGGGGGCACAGATACCAACATACTGGCTGTAAAGTTCCCTGGGGGGCTTTGTGGGTTCGGGGGGCACAGATACCAATGTCCTGGCTGTAGATGTTCCTGGGGTACATAGTGGGGCTGTGGTCGCACATAACCCTACATCCAGGCTGTCGGGGTCCCGGGGGCCCCTGGCCAAATTGGGTCCCCCTGGAAAAGTCTCCCTCACGGTGGCCCCAGGGCTGGAGGAGCTCCCACTCCCTGATATGGCGCAGAGGCTGCAGCACGGGCACAGAGCTTCTCTGGTGTCAGGGCCACAGCGGGGCAGGGGTAAAGGAGTGAGACCAGAGAAGCTCTGTGCCCCTGCTGCAGCCCCCAGGTAATAGAAGGGAGTGGGAGCTCTTCCAGCCCTGAGGCCACCGTGGAGGAACATCTACAGCCAGGACATTGGTATCTGTCATACATTAGAAGCAAGAGGAAGACTAAGGACAGGGTAGGCCCACTGCTCAGTGAGGAGGGGGAAACAGTAACGGGAGACTTGGAAATGGCAGAGATGCTTAATGACTTCTTTGTTTCAGTCTTCACTGAGAAGTCTGAAGGAATGTCTAGTATAGTGAATGCTTACGGGAAGAGGGTAGGTTTAGAAGAGAAAATAAGGAAAGAGCAAGTAAAAAATCACTTAGAAAAGTTAGATGCCTGCAAGTCACCAGGGCCTGATGAAATGCATCCTAGAATACTCAAGGAGTTAATAGAAGAGGTATCTGAGCCTCTAGCTATTATCTTTGGGAAATCATGGGAGACGGGGGAGATTCCAGAAGACTGGAAGGAGGCAAATATAGTGCCCATCTATAAAAAGGGAAATAAAAACAACCCAGGAAACTACAGACCAGTTAGTTTAACTTCTGTGCCAGGGAAGATAATGGAGCAGGTAATCAAAGAAATTATCTGCAAACACTTGGAAGGTGGTAAGGTGATAGGGAATAGCCAGCATGGATTTGTAAAGAACAAATCGTGTCAAACTAATCTGATAGCGTTCTTTGATAGGATAACGAGCCTTGTGGATAAGGGAGAAGCGGTGGATGTGATATACCTAGACTTTAGTAAGGCATTTGATACGGTCTCGCATGATATTCTTATAGATAAACTAGGAAAGTACAATTTAGATGGGGCTACTATAAGGTGGGTGCATAACTGGCTGGATAACCGTACTCAGAGAGTAGTTGTTAATGGCTCCCAATCCTGCTGGAAAGGTATAACAAGTGGGGTTCCGCAGGGGTCTGTTTTGGGACCGGATCTGTTCAATATCTTCATCAACGATTTAGATGTTGGCATAGAAAGTACGCTTATTAAGTTTGCGGATGATACCAAACTGGGAGGGATTGCAACTGCTTTGGAGGACAGGGTCAAAATTCAAAATGATCTGGACAAATTGGAGAAATGGTCTGAGGTAAACAGGATGAAGTTCAATAAAGATAAATGCAAAGTGCTCCACTTAGGAAGGAACAATCAGTTTCACACATACAGAATGGGAAGAGACTGTCTAGGAAGGAGTATGGCAGAAGGAGATCTAGGGGTCGTAGTAGACCACAAGCTTAATATGAGTCAACAGTGTGATACTGTTGCAAAAAAAGCAAACGTGATTCTGGGATGCATTAACAGGTGTGTTGTAAACAAGACACGAGAAGTCATTCTTCCGCTTTACTCTGCGCTGGTTAGGCCTCAACTGGAGTATTGTGTCCAGTTCTGGGCACCACATTTCAAGAAAGATGTGGAGAAATTGGAGAGGGTCCAGAGAAGAGCAACAAGAATGATTAAAGGTCTTGAGAACATGACCTATGAAGGAAGGCTGAAGGAATTGGGTTTGTTTAGTTTGGAAAAGAGAAGACTGAGAGGGGACATGATAGCAGTTTTCAGGTATCTAAAAAGGTGTCATCAGGAGGAGGGAGAAAACTTGTTCACCTTAGCCTCCAATGATAGAACAAGAAGCAATGGGCTTAAACTGCAGCAAGGGAGATTTAGGTTGGACATTAGGAAAAAGTTCCTAACTGTCAGGGTAGTTAAACACTGGAATAGATTGCCTAGGGAAGTTGTGGAATCTCCATCTCTGGAGATATTTAAGAGTAGGTTAGATAAATGTCTATTAGGGATGGTCTAGACAGTATTTGGTCCTGCCATGAGGGCAGGGGACTGGACTCGATGACCTCTCGAGGTCCCTTCCAGTCCTAGAGTCTATGAGTAATCTGTGCCCCCCATAAACCACCTAATCCCCACGGGAACCCCTACAGCCAGGATGTTGGTATCTGTCCCCCTATAAATCTCCTAAGCCCTCTGGAACCCTTCCAGTCTGAACGTAGGTATCTGTGACCCCCAGAAATCCCCGAATACCCCAGGAACCCCTACAGCCTGGACTTAGGGATCTGTGACTCCAACGAACCTCCTAAACCACCCAGGACCCCTTCAGCTAGGACGTAGGCATCTGTTCCCCCCTCAACCCCCAATCCCCTCGGGACCCCTAGACCCTGGACGTAGGTATCTGTGTCCACCCCGATTCCCTAAGCACCCCCATTACCCCTTTAGCCTGGACGTAGGTATCTGTACTCCCACAAACCCCCTAAACGTCCCAGCGACCCCTTCAGCCTGGAAGTCCCTATCTGTGACACCCACGAACCTCTAACCTCCCAGGGATCCCTACAGCCTGGACACAGGTGTCTGAGCACCCCACAAACCCCCTAAGCTCCTCGGGACACATCCAGCCTGGATGTATCTGAGCCCCCAGTGAACCGCCTAATCTCCTCGGGACACCGACAGCCTGTACCTAGGTATCTGTGCCCCCCACAAACCCCCCATAACCCCCAGGACCCATCCAGACTAGATGTAGGTATCTGCACCCCCACAGCCTCCCTGGGACTCCTACAGCCTGGAGGTTTGTATCTGTGCCCCTCATGAAACCCCAACCCCCCCTGTCCCCTCCAGACTGGACATAAGTATCTGTGCACCCCACGAACCCATAAGCACCTGTAGGGACGCCTACAGCATGGACTTAGGTATCTGGGGCCCCCCAAAACCCCCTAAGCCCACCAGGGACCCCTATAGCCTAGAGATAAGCATCTGTGCTCCCTGAACCCCATAAGCCCCCCCTGGACCCATCCAGTCTGGACTTAGGTATCTGTGCCCCACATGAACCCGCTAAGCCCCCCAGGTACCCTCCAGCCTGGATGGAAGTATCTGTGCCCCCACAACCCCTAAGTGCCGAGAAACCCCTCCAGCCTGGAGGTAGTTATCTGTGCCCACCAGAAACCGCTTTAGCCCCCCCAGGGACCACTCCAGCCTGGATGCAGATATCTGTGCCCAACACAAACGGCGAAAGCCCCCCCCCGGGAACCCTCCAGCCTGAACCTAGGTATCTGTGCCCCCCCAACACACTAATTCCCCCTGGAAGACCTATTGCCTGGAAGTAGGTATCTCTGCCCCCCACAAACCCCCTAAGCCTCCCAGGGACCCCTACAGCCTAGACGTAGGTATCTCTGCCACCCAGAAAACCCCTAATCCACCCAGGGAACCCTACAGCATGGACCTAGGTATCTGTGCCCCCCAGGAACTCCCTAAACCCCCAAGGAACCACTCCAACCTGGACATAGATATCTGTGCCTCCCAAAAAACCCTAAGCCTCCCGGGACCCCTAGAGTATGGAGATAGGTATCTCTGCCATCCGCAAAAACCCCTAATCCTCTCCGGAACCTCTCCAGCCTGGATGTACATATCTGTGCCCTCCCCACAAACCACCTAAGCCCCCCGGGACCCCTCCAGCCTGGATGTAGGTATCTGTGCCCCCCCAAAGCCCTAAGCCCCCCCAGAATGCCTATAGCCTGGACGTAGGTATCTGTGTCTCCTACAGTACCACTAAGCCCCCCCCAGGGACCCCTCCAGGACATACATAGGTACCTGTGCCCCTCACCAAGTCCCTATACCCCCAGGGATCACTGTGCTCACCACAACCCCCTAAGCGTCCAGGGACCCCTTCAGCCTGGACGTAGATATTGCTGTCCTCCAGGAAGCCTTTAATCCCCACCAGGACCTCTACAGCCTGGACGCAAGTACCTATGCCCCTCACAACCCCCCTAACTCTCCCAGGGTCCCGCCCATACTGGATGTAGATATCTGTGACCCTACGAACCCCCGTAAGCCCTCGAGGGATCTCTACAGCCTCCACGTAGGTGCGATGCTCTCTGCATTACCCTGTGTGGCCACATGGTGTCACTGTTGCTCCATGCAGGAAATGCTCTGTGCATTACCCTGCGTCACCACATGGTGTCACTGTTGCTCCATGCAGGAAATGCTCTGTGCATTACCCTGTGTGGCCACACGGTGTCACTGTTGCTCCATGCAGGAAATGCTCTGTGCATTACCCTGCGTGACCACATGGTGTCACTGTTGCTCCATGCAGGAAATGCTCTGTGCATTACCCTGTGTGGCCACACGGTGTCACTGTTGCTCCATGCAGGGAAATGTTCTGTGTATTAACCTGTATGACCAAATGGTGTCACTGTTGCTTCATGCAGGAAATGATCTGTGTATTACCCTGCGTGGCCACACGGTGCCACTGTTGCTCCATGCAGGAAATGCTCTGTGCATTACCCTGCGTGACCACATGGTGTCACTGTTGCTCTATGCGGGGAAATGCTCTGTGTATTACTCTGTGTGGCCACACGGTGTCACTGTTGCTCCATGCGGGGAAATGCTCTGTGCATTACCCTGCGTGGCCACACGGTGACACTGTTGCTCCATGCGCGAAATGCTCTGGGCATTACTGTGATGGAGTGGGGACTGTCTGTGTGGGGGATGGGAGAGCAAGGGGTGACTTTAGGTGAGGGACAGGACCTAAGCCTGTAACTCGAGCTAGGCAGGGCTGAGAGAGTGAGCACCTTTGCCCGGGAAGCTGGACACAGGAAGGGGTCGGCTGGAGGGAGTTAGTTCAGTTTTTTTTTTGGAGCTGGATAGTTGGAATTCAGAGAATCCCAAACTGGGAACTAAGCTTCCTGAACCCCCAGAAGTACGCGACTGACGGGTCCTGGTTGTGCCCCAAAGCCCTGCTGTATCCTTCGTTCCTGTTGGCCAAAACAACCCTCTGTTTTACTGGCTGGCTGAGTCACTGTGTGTCCCTGGAAGAGGGGTGCAGGGCCAGATTCCACTACACTCCATGACACCCCCTAAGCCCCTCTGGGACCCCTGCAGCTGGGACGTAGGTATCTGTGCCCCCCACCAAATCCCTGAGCCCCCCAGGGACCCCTACAGCCTGGGCCTAGATCTCTGTGCCCCCCAGGAACCTCCTCAAATCCCCAGGGACCCCTTCAGCCTGAACATAGGTGGAACCCGTCTGCCAGGCTGAATTGATAGCAGCAAGGACTGGGTTCAATACATAGGGGTCCCTTCCCTATTACGTAATGCAAACCAGATCGAGCCCTCACCCAATGACATGGGAAAATTTTACATACACACCCCTAGGTGCCTCAAAGAGGCAATACTTCCCCTCTCGCAATCATAGAATCTGGGTATAGCAGAAAATGTTTAATAACGTGAGATAAACAACATAGCATTAAATTTGGAAAACACCTCAACTAGGCCGTGTCCTTTTCCCTGGGCTCTAGAATCTAGCAATCCCGAAATCACCCCAAGAGTCCAAAGTACAATACCTCAAATATTTCAAGACTCCAGCAACCCCATAATCACCCACATTCCCGCAGCCCCAGAGTTCAAGAGTCTATCTGCCGGGTTTTCCCCCCTGCCAGCCTGGGTAGAAAGGGGCACCTTACGTGGTCCACTGCTGTCTGCCCTGCCTCTCCGTGGGATTCTGCTTCTACCTTTCCCACAAACTGCTCAGCTCAGTCCACCAGCTGCTCTGCTCCACCAGCCAACCTGTGATCTGCTCCAGCTGTCTCCAAAAACTGCTTAGCTTACTTCACTCCGTGAGCCATTCCAAGTGTTCCACAAACTGCTCTTCTCCATCAGCTGCTCTGCAATATAGTTTCAAACTCCCCCACTATTTAACACAGCATTTCAAAGACTTCGGCTTCGGAACCTGGATCTTCAGTTATTAAAAAAATCAACAACCAGCTCTACTATTCAACTGTTAAAAGAAAAGACGATGTAATTGGTGTTTCTGGCTCATCCAAGGAGCCCACTCCCTTGTCTAGTGAGTGCCACTCAACTGATGGTGAGAATCCCTGTCTCAAAGCTGTTTCACAGTTCCTCATCCACACAATCAGGGTGTCAACACTCCACATCTCACACCCCAACAACAAATAAACTGGGGATACCATAGCTGCCAAAGTAACCATCCCAGGCTGCCGTGGCCGTGTCACGCACGGTGAGTGTGTCTATGCAAACATGATCAGACCCTGAAATCCTTTTCCACACTTGCCATAATTCACCACCAGATGGGAGGGTAGAGTTCATCCTGCTTCTGTTTACATAGGTATCTGTGCCCCCCACAACCCCCTAATCCCACCAGAACCCATCAAGCCTGGATAATGGTATCTGTGCTCTCCACAAACCTCTAAGCCCCCCAGGAAACCCACAAGCCCAGATGTAGGCATCTGTATGCCCCACACACCCCTTAATACCCACAGGAACCTTCCAGACTGTAGGTAGGTATCTGTGACCCCTAGAGCCCCACAAAGTCCCTCGGGACCCCTTTCAGCATGGATGTTTGTATCTGTGACCGACAAAAACCGCCTAAGCTACCCAGGGCCACCTACCATCAGGATGTAGGTATCTGTTCCCCCCCCAAACACACCTAATCCCCCCGGAACCCCTCCAGCCTAGATGTAGGTATCTCTGACCCCACGAATCCGCTAAGACATGACAGGACCCCTCCAGCATCGACATAGGTATCTGTGCCCACACAACCCTCCTAAGACCCCCAAAACCCCTCCAGCCTAGACGCAGGTATCTGTGCCCAGCATGAACCCCCTAAGGTCCCTAGGACCCCTCTTGCCTGGATGAATGTATCTGTGCCCCTTACAAACCCCTAAGCCCCCCCCAGGATCCCTATAGACCGGACGTAGATATCTGTGCACCCTCACGAACCCACTGATCCTCCCAGCGACCCCTACAGCATGGAAGTAGGTACCTGTACCCCAAAATTCCCCAAAGCAACCCCAGGACCCCTACAGCCTCGATATAGGTATCTGTGCCCCCGCACAACTCCCTAATACCCCCAGAACTCCTCCAGCCTGGACGTAGATATTTGTGACTTCCAGGAACCCCCAAAGCCCTCCCCAGGACTTCTCCAGTCCCTACATAGGTATCTCTGCCCCCCACCAGCCTTCTAAGACCCATAGGGCCCCCACAAGCCTGGTTATAGCTATGTGTACGCCACACAAACCCCCTAAGCTCCCCAGGGCCCCCTCCAACGGGTACGTAGGTATCTGCGCAACCACAAACCCTTAAGTCCCCCAGGGACCCCTCCAGACCATACTTAGGTTTCTGTGACCCTTACCAACTCCTTAAACCCCCAGGGACCACTACAGCATGGACGTATGTATCTATGCTCACCACAACCCCCTAAGCCATCCAGGGACCTCTCCAGCCCTGACGTAGATATTTGTGCCCCTCATGAAGCCCCTAATGCCCACCAGAATGTCTCCAGCCTGGACGTAGCTATGTGTGCCCCCCACGACCCCTAAGTCCCCCAGGCATCTCTACAGCCTCTACATAGGCGTGATGCTCTGTGCATTACCCTGCATAGGCCACATGTTGTCACTGTTCCTCTATGAGAGAAATGCTCTGTGCATTACCCTTGCGTGGCCACATGAAATCACTGTTGCTTCATCAGGAAATGCTCTGTGCATTACCCTGCATGGCCACACAGGTGTCACTCTTGCTCCATGCAGGAAATGCTCTGTGCATTACCGTTGTGGCCACACGGTGTCACTGTTGCTCCATGCAGGAAATGCTCTGTGCATTACCCTGTGTGGCCACATGGTGTCACTGTTGCTCCACGGGGGAAATGCTCTGGGCATTACCCTGCATGGCCACACAGTGTTACTGTTGCTCCATGCGCGAAATGCTCTGGGCATTACTGTGATGGAGTGGGGACTGTCTGTGTGGGGGATGGGAGAGCAGCGGGTGACTTTAGGTGAGGGACAGGACCTAAGCCTGTAACTTAAGCTAGGCAGCTGGGAGGGGGTCAGCACCTTTGCCCAGGAAGCTGAATAAAGGAAGGGGCTGGTTGGAGGGAGTTAGTTCAGTTTTGGTTTGGACCTGGGTTGTTGGAATTCAGGGAATCCCAAACTGGGAACTAAGCTTCCTGAACCCCCAGAAGGACTCGATTGAGGGGTCCTGGTTGTGTCCAAAAGCCCTGCTGTATCCTTCGTTCCTGTTGGCCAAAAAAACCTTCTGTTTTACTGGCTGGCTGAGTCACTGTGTGTCCCAGGAAGAGGGGTGCAGGGCCAGATTCCACCACACTACGTGACACCCCCTAAGTCCCTCTGGGACCCCTGCAGCCTGGACGTAGGTATCTGTGCCCCCCACCAAACTCCTGAGCCCCCCCCGACCCCCTACAGCCTGGACCTAGATATCTGTGCCCCCCACGAACTCCCTAAGCCCCCCAGGGACCCCTTGAGCCTGGACGTAGGTGGAACCCTTCTGCCAGGCCGAACTGATAGCAGCAAGGACTGGGTTCAATACATAGGGGTCCCTTGCCTACAATGTAATGCAAACCAGCTCGAGCCCCCACCCAGTGACATGGGAAAATTTTACATACGCACTCCTAGGTGCCTCAAAGAGGCAATACTTCCCCTCTCGCAAGCACAGAGTCTGGGTGTAGCAGAAAATGTTTAATAACGTGAGATAAACAACATAGCATTAAATTGGGAAAACACCTCAACTAGGCCGTGTCCTTTTCCCTGGGCTCATGAGTCCAGCAATCCCCAAATCACCCCAAGGCTCCAAAGTCCAATATCTCCAACGTTTCAAGAGTCCAGCAACCCCAAAATCACCCACAGTTGCGCAACCCCAGAGTTCAAGAGTCTATCTGCAGGGCTTTTTCCCCCTGCCAGCCTGAGTAGAAAGGGGCACATTATGTGGTCCACTGCTGACTGCTCTGCCTCTCCATGGGATTCTGCTTTTGCCTTCCCCACAAACTGCTCAGCTCGGTCCACCAGCTGCTCTGCCAGCCGACCTGTGTTCTGCTCCAGCTATCCCCCAAAACTGCTAGACTCACCTCACTCCGTGGGACACTCCCACAAACTGCTCCTGTCTGCCAACTACTGTGTTCTGCAATACAGTTTCAGAGTCCCCCACAAGCTAATACATCTTTTCACTGATTTCAGCTCAAGAACCTAGAAACTCAACTTTTAAGAGAATAAAAAATCAACACTGCTATTCAACTGTTAAAAGAAAAAAAGTGCAATTGGTGACTCTAGCTCACCCAAGGAGCCCACTCCCTTGTCTAGTGAGTGCCACTCAACTGATGGTGAGAATCCCTGTCTCAAAGCTGTTTCACAGTTCCTCATCCACACAATCAGGGTGACAACACTCCACATCTCACACCCCAACAACAAATAAACTGGGGATACCATAGCTGCCAAAGTAACCATCCCAGGCTGCCGTGGCCGTGTCACGCACGGTGAGTGTGTCTATGCAAACATGATCAGACCCTGAAATCCTTTTCCACACTTGCCATAATTCACCACCAGATGTGAGGGTAGAGTTCATCCTGCTTCTGCTTACATAGGTATCTGTGCCCCCCACAACCCCCTAATCCCACCAGAACCCATCTAGCCTGGATAATGGTATCTGTGCTCTCCACAAACCTCTAAGCCCCCCAGGGAACCCACAAGCCCAGATGTAGGCATCTGTATGCCCCACACACCCCTTAATACCCACAGGAACCTTCCAGACTGTAGGTAGGTATCTGTGACCCCTAGAGCCCCACAAAGTCCCTCGGGACCCCTACAGCATGGATGTTTGTATCTGTGACCGACAAAAACCGCCTAAGCTACCCAGGGCCACCTACCATCAGGATGTAGGTATCTGTTCCCCCCCCAAACACACCTAATCCCCCCGGAACCCCTCCAGCCTAGATGTAGGTATCTCTGACCCCACGAATCCGCTAAGACATGACAGGACCCCTCCAGCATCGACATAGGTATCTGTGCCCACACAACCCTCCTAAGACCCCCAAAACCCCTCCAGCCTAGACGCAGGTATCTGTGCCCAGCATGAACCCACTAAGGTCCCTAGGACCCCTCTTGCCTGGATGAATGTATCTGTGCCCCTTACAAACCCCTAAACCCCCCCCAGGATCCCTATAGACCGGACGTAGATATCTGTGCACCCTCACGAACCCACTGATCCTCCCAGCGACCCCTACAGCATGGAAGTAGGTATCTGTACCCCAAAATTCCCCAAAGCAACCCCAGGACCCCTACAGCCTCGATATAGGTATCTGTGCCCCCGCACAACTCCCTAATACCCCCAGAACTCCTCCAGCCTGGACGTAGATATTTGTGACTTCCAGGAACCCCCAAAGCCCTCCCCAGGACTTCTCCAGTCCCTACATAGGTATCTCTGCCCCCCACCAGCCTTCTAAGACCCATAGGGCCCCCACCAGCCTGGTTATAGCTATGTGTACGCCACACAAACCCCCTAAGCTCCCCAGGGCCCCCTCCAACCGGTACGTAGGTATCTGCGCAACCACAAACCCTTAAGTCCCCCAGGGACCCCTCCAGACCATACGTAGGTTTCTGTGACCCTTACCAACTCCTTAAACCCCCAGGGACCACTACAGCATGGACGTATGTATCTATGCTCACCACAACCCCCTAAGCCATCCAGGGACCTCTCCAGCCCTGACGTAGATATTTGTGCCCCTCATGAAGCCCCTAATGCCCACCAGAATGTCTCCAGCCTGGACGTAGCTATCTGTGCCCCCCATGACCCCTAAGTCCCCCAGGGATCTCTACAACCTCTACATAGGCGTGATGCTCTGTGCATTACCCTGCATGGCCACATGTTGTCACTGTTCCTCTATGAGAGAAATGCTCTGTGCATTACTCTGCGTGGCCACATGGAATCACTGTTGCTCCATCCAGGAAATGCTCTGTGCATTTCCCTGCATGGCCACATGGTGTCACTGTTGCTCCATGCAGGAAATGCTCTGTCCATTACCTGGTGTGGTCACAAGGTGTCAATGTTGCTTCATGCGGGAAATGCTCTGTGCATTACCCTGTGTGGCCACACGGTGTCACTCTTGCTCCATGCAGGAAATGCTCTGTGCATTACCCTGTGTGGCCACATGGTGTCACTGTTGCTCCACGGGGGAAATGCTCTGGGCATTACCCTGCATGGCCACACAGTGTTACTGTTGCTCCATGCGCGAAATGCTCTGGGCATTACTGTGATGGAGTGGGGACTGTCTGTGTGGGGGATGGGAGAGCAGCGGGTGACTTTAGGTGAGGGACAGGACCTAAGCCTGTAACTTAAGCTAGGCAGCTGGGAGGGGGTCAGCACCTTTGCCCAGGAAGCTGAATAAAGGAAGGGGCTGGCTGGAGGGAGTTAGTTCAGTTTTGGTTTGGAGCTGGGTTGTTGGAATTCAGGGAATCCCAAACTGGGAACTAAGCTTCCTGAACCCCCAGAAGGACTCGATTGAGGGGTCCTGGTTGTGCCCAAAAGCCCTGCTGTATCCTTCGTTCCTGTTGGCCAAAAAAACCTTCTGTTTTACTGGCTGGCTGAGTCACTGTGTGTCCCAGGAAGAGGGGTGCAGGGCCAGATTCCACCACACTACGTGACACCCCCTAAGTCCCTCTGGGACCCCTGCAGCCTGGACATATGTACCTATGCTCACCACAACCCCCTAAGCCATCCAGGGACCTCTCCAGCCCTGACGTAGATATTTGTGCCCCTCATGAAGCCCCTAATGCCCACCAGAATGTCTCCAGCCTGGACGTAGCTATCTGTGCCCCCCACGACCCTTAAGCCCCCCAGGGATCTCTACAGCCTCTACATAGGCATGATGCTCTGTGCATTACCCTGCATGGCCACATGTTGTCACTGTTCCTCTATGAGAGAAATTCTCTGTGCATTACCCTGCGTGGCCACATGGAATCACTGTTGCTCCATCCAGGAAATGCTCTGGGCATTTCCCTGCATGGCCACATGGTGTCACTGTTGCTCCATGCAGGAAATGCTCTGTCCATTAGCTGGTGTGGTCACAAGGCGTCAATGTTGCTCCATGTGGGAAATGCTCTGTGCATTACCCTGCCTGGCCACACGGTGTCACAGTTGCTCCATATGGGAAATGTTCTGTGCGTTACCGTGCGTGGCCACATGGTGTCACTGTTGCTCCATGCGGGAAATGCTCTGTGCATTACTGTGATGGAGTAGGGACTGTCTGTGTGGGGGATGGGAGAGCAGGGGGTGACTTTAGGACCGGACACGTGCTCAGCCTTGTAACCTGAGCTAGGCGGGGGGAGGGGTCAGCACCTTTGCCCGGGAAGCTGGACACAGCAAATGGCCAGCTGGAGGGAGTTGGGTTAGTTCAGTTTCGGTTTTGGTCTGGGTGGTTGGAATTCAGGGATTCCCAAACTGGGAACTAAGTTTCCTGAACCCCTAGAAGGACTTGATTGTGGGGTCCTGCTTGTGCCTCCAAGCTCTGCTGTATCCTTCGCTCCTGTTGTCCAATAAACCTTCTGTTTTACTGGCTGGCTGAGAGTCACTGTGAGTCCCAGGAAGAGGGGTGCAGGACCGGACTCCCCCACACTCCGTGACAGACCCTAAGCCCCTCCGAGACCCCTGCAGCCTGGACGTAGGTATCTGTGCCTCCCACCAAACACCTAAGACACTCAGAGATCCCTCCAGCCTGAACTTAGGTATCTGTGCCCCCCACAAACCCCCTAAGCCCCCGAGGGACCTATACAGCCAGAACATTGGTATCTGTTCCCCATATAGACTCCATAAGCCCCTTGCGAACACTCCAGTGTGCACGTAGGTATATGTGCCCCTCAGAAACCCTCTAAGCCCCCAGGAACCCCTACAGCCTGGACATAGGTATTTGCACTCCCACAACCCCCCTAACCCCCCCCTCCCGGGACATCTACAATCTGGACGTAGATATCTGTGCCCCTCACGAAACCTCTAACTCCCCCTGGGAACGATACAGCCTGGACATACGTATCTGTGCCCACTCGAACCCCTAAAACCCACTGGTACCCCTACAGCCTGGACATCATAGGTGTCTTTGGCCCCCACAAATCCCCTAAGACTCCCAGGATGCCTCCAGCCTGGACGTAGGTATCTTTGCCCCCCACTAACCCCCTAAGCCCCCCTGGTAACCCTACAGCCTGGATGTAGGAATATGTGCCCCCCACGAACCCTCTAAGCCCCCATGGGACCCTAGAGCATGGAGATTGGTATCTGTGTCCCCCCCAAACTCTCTAAGCCCCCCAGGGACCGCTATGGCCTGGACATAGGTATCTGTGCACCCCAAGGCCCCTAAGATCCCCCGGACCTCTGCAGCCTGGCTGTAGGTGTGACGGTGCTGCCCGTGGGAGCCAGCTCAGCTCACTCAATCAGAGTGAATTGCAAACAAAACAGGGCAGACAAATCCCAAACGCTGCTGGTTATTTCAATACTTAGATTTACCAAGCCAGCACAAAACAGCTTCTGTAGTACCTCACTGGTTACTTAGAAGTTTAAACCACGCAGTTCCCTTAAAGTACCCAGCCTCAGGCCTCCGTCCAGACACACCTGTTAGATATGATGATGATTCCTGAAAATCTTACTTCATCATATAAAAGAAAAGATTCTTCCGATCCCAAAGGATCAGCCACATAACCAGGTTCAATTATAACTTAGATTTTACCTAAAATACATGCTATAGCCAATTCTTATTAACTAAGCTAAAATTTATTAGAAAAGAAAAGAGAGAGAGTGAGTGTTGGTTAAAAGATTAATAGACATATAGACTTGAATTCAATTTTTGAGGTTCAGATACAAAGTAGAGATGAGCTTGTAGTTGCCAAAAGTCCTTTTAGAAATAGTCCATAGGTTATAATCCAATGTCCATATTCAGGGTGGCTCCAGTCAATGACTGGGGATCTCAATCCTTGTGGCTTAAGGTTTCCCCCTCTTGAAACCCAAAGCAGATCTGAGATGAAGAAGGATCGTGTCCCAGGTTCTTAAACATTTCCAGCAGCCTTTCAGCCTGAGAAAACAATAGGCTTAACTCTTCTTCCAAACATCCTGGCAATTAGTACATCCATCAAACAGTTCAGATACAGATTACCACAACCTTCAAAGAGACACAGACAATAATACTATTTCACTCAAGTATCATCATAAATGTTAATATTCTTTTTTTGCTCTTTGAATTAAAACTAGAGCAATAGACAAGACTTGTTTGCTGACATCACAAGACCTGAGCAAACACCTCCCCTTCTACCTCTAACACTGCAGACTTGCATTTCAAAGCTCTGTTCATTTACATATCTTGTTAACCAGTTTTTAAGGTTCACCCACGGGTCAGGTCAGTCGGTGAGGTGAGTTAATTAACTCTTTCTGGCCCTGTCACCTTTCAATGAGATATTAGATTATACTTATGTCAGGGACTCTAACCCAGACGGCAAAGTTCGTTGTCTGACCGCGAGAGAGACAGGCAACACCAGCAAGGTCCGATCAAAAGCTCTTTATTGACAAGTGCACGCATCAATAGAGAGCAGCTCGTCTCCAGAGAGAACCAGCCTGCTCTTTACATCTTAGTATAAGCCTATGTAGACAGTTCCGTCGCGTCATAAATTATTCACTGGAGCAACCCACCCCCTTCTTCTAACAACTAGAAACTAGACACCTTTAGTATACATGCATGCCTAAAGTTAGAAATGTAGGGGAGTTAAAAACAAACAAAGAACAAAACCAGGGAGCGAAAACAAGGAGGCTGGGAAACTAGGACTCTTATCAGTTCTTCGAAGGAGCTGCCCGAACACAGCACATCTGGTACTATGCCAGGAATGCAGCTTCTCTCTTATCTCACTTTTTCCCAGCGCTTGTGAGACATGCTGCTGCTTCTCAGTGTTTTCCACTCAGGGATTACCCACAAACCTCTGTTAGCCTGACTTTGGTCAGGTTGGCATACCTGGTTTTGTCTGCTATATCTTTATTCAGGCCTAACAATCCCCCCTTTGTCCCTAGAGGACCATAATGGGACTCTTGGGACACATATCCATTTAACAATTGTACGGGGGAGGCTAGTAAACCATGACCCAAGGTCTGAGTGGAGGTCCTTAAAACTAAAAGTGTGATCAAGAGATATAGCATGGAAAACAACAGCAACATTCTTAATAGCTTGTAAATCTTTGTCAATTAAGCCAGAGTGATTAACAGCAAAGCAACATTTTTCCCCAATGCGAGCACAAGCCCCTCTCTAATTCAGCATTCATGGCATTTAGCACACGTCTATTTTGCAAAGTTACTTCTGCTACTTCATCAGTCTTTCGTTGCAACTTTTGGAAAGCGTCTATTAATGCATTAGCTGTTTTTTTTCAAGCTCTGCAGAAATATTTACAACTGCTCTCTTGAGCTTAGCCACCCACAATCCAGGAATGAGTGCACGGACAAAAGAGTGGAATCCTGTTTGTCTGACAACTAAGGGATTGGGGCACTGACTATAAATCAGTTAGGTATACCAAGTGGTCTAATTTCCCAGATGTTTCGGTGAATAATCCAGTCCCATGTGCATCCTCCCCATGGACCCGTCAGGATTCGGTATGTGGAAGCCCACACCCCCCAGTCCAAATGCTTGGAAGGAGCACTGTAAATGTTTACACTTCCACCCAGAAAGTCTTTAGTATATCTCCATGACCACAGATCAGATGGTACTCCTGATGTGTCTGTAAGGGCAGTGGGCCAAGTCTGGTACTCAAGATCACTCCAAATGGCCATCAGCTGGTCATTCAGGAAATTCTGAATCTCCAAACATACTAGATCCCACTGCAATGCCTTCCCAGCCTCAGTGATATTTAATACCATCTTTCCTTGGTGTAGTACTATATTACATTTGTTATTTAACTATTTTCAGGTACTTTTAAAAGGCATTGACATTAATAGCATAGGAGGGGGTTACATTATTAGTCACTGGAATGGTTTCAATACAGGTAAAATTTCCAGTGGCAGAACAAACTCTTCGGGTACTTGTTATTTAAAATCCAATTAGAGAGAGCAATACATGCTGAAGAATTTATCCACAACACAGGGCACAGCCTGTAGAATAAACCCCAAAATCCAATCAATACCACATTCCCAAGCATGGGTCCCACAAATTTTTTCTGCCAGTGTACAATTCTTTGTTTCTTCACCGGGGTCAGTTCTTAATGTCCTTTCTAGTCAGGAATTCCTGGACTTTAGCAATTTCAGTGGAGTGAGTGTTCCTTCTTCTTTCCCAAAACAGTCTTGGTGCAGCATCATATAGGGGAGAGGTTACTAGCACATCACCCTGTAATGGTTTTGCTTTTTCTAGAAAAATTCAAAGGCACAGTAGATCTGTCAGTGGATAAGGGAGAGGCTACTAGCACTTCACCTTGTACTTTTTCCCTACTGTCCAGAAGGCACAGTGGAGCTAGAAGGTGAAATAGGCTAATCATCAGTAGGAGAATTCTCCCAATGTGGAGGGGTCTTTTTGCAGTGAGAATCTTGGGTCCAAGCAGTCAGTCTTTGGTACTTCACAGCGGTGTTGGTAGTCATCAGGACTTAAGGGCCTTTCCAGCATGGAGCCAAGGCAGTCTTTCGTTGGTGGACCTTTACATCAATCCCGTCTCCTGGTTCCAAGGAGTGGCAGGGCTGCTAGGGTCTTTGGGTAGCGCTTCCTTACCTGTGAGAAAAAAAACTTAACACATTTCATTAGTGCCTGGCAGTGTTTTTCAGATCTCATAGCTGCATGGGCAAATTCAAGCCCTCCTTTTCCTGGTTGTTAACCAAGTCTTAACTGTGAGCAGTGTCCTTGAATGGAGTCAGTGTCTTATCTATAGCCTGAGCTTGCTATTTTATTTTATTTTATTTTTTCAGTTAATTCATTCTGTTCTTTGTGCTTCTTCCCTTCTTGGCTTCTTTTAACCTGCAAAGGAAACTTTCACTTTTTACTCATACACCTTTTTCCCAACAATGAACACCTACACATTGTCATTATACAGTACATTAGTCTTATTATTTAATATATGCCACACACACCCTTTTACTAAAATAACCTTATTACAGAGCTTTCGAGCAACAAGCCAGGACAAGCACACCCACTTTGAGGAGTTCACTCAATACAACCTCTAGTCCAATAGCCTTCCACCATCCCCAGCCCTCTGGCTAGAAATCTGAGGTAGCCAGAAAGATCCCATGTACAATATGGGGAGTGGGTTAACTTTTCATGTCCTTGCTTTCAAAGACTGTTGGTATGCAAATTTTAACAACAATTTTTGCAATTAACAATTTGACCAATAAAGTTTCTTTTCCTTACTTAAGGAAATGCATTAGACTTTAGTATATCACATTCTCCTGATTTATCTAAACACTTTGTATTCCAAGTTGAACAAAACAAGTATCTGCATTTTAATTTAACCTTTTTGTTTGATTTTAAACTAGATTATTTTATAAAAATATTAAACACAAAAATTCCGGCCACAAGACAAACACCACAAGACAGAACATAGAACACAAAACATAATTTCTATTGTGCCAGTAAATGCATGGTACGTTGAATGCTGTTTAGCTGGCATCAGTTTTCTCTGATTATCTGAAAGACAAAAAAACAGAGGTCTACCCCTTCTGGGCAGACAATCATTGCTTAAAATAGACAAATACCCTTGTTGATTTCAGGAAAAACAGAGGAATTATCCCATATTTTATGTGTTTCATAGGCAGCCCAGGTTTCAGTGGCTCCTACCTTATCAGTTAGATAATTTGCATGAATACAGATGCTTTCTGGCTTGCTTTTTACTTTTAACTCTTGCTTTCAAACACTGAAAGAAAACATCACTACTTATAGTGCCCTTACAGCCTAATAAAATTTCAATTACATAGCACTATATACATTCTTCAGCTAATTTAACTAAATTCTAAATGATTGCAATTAACAATTTCTTTGCCTCAATTTATTTACAAACATTTCAAAGACACCAAGAACTTTCCTCTTTAGCATTTTTACAAAGTTCAACTGCTGTTTCCTCCAGCAACTACAGAGTTAACTTCTCACTCTCCCTTAAATCACTTGCTTGTCTCCCAACAGCCACTTTTATCAACTCAAATCACCATTCCAAGTAAGTTCTGGGTATTTGAAATCCCCATGCTTACACTTACTTACTCCTTCCTTCCACTACACCCTTAAAGTTTTCCAACCTGTTTTCCAATCTCTCTGTCTGTTGCCTGCCCGCCTGGGCCCGATCCTGCTTTTCTCACTGAACCGTCCCTTCCATAGGCACCAACTTCTTCCACTACCAGTTTAGCTAGGAGGGTGGGCTTCTCAACTAGCCCCCCACCCCTCCTGGTCTCTTCCCTTAAACATTCTTACTCACAAGACTACCCGAGTCCTCCTTCATGAGGCTTGCCACCTAGACGAAGACACATGGCCCATTGGGCAAAGGCCATTTACTTAACATATAATTTGAAGGACTACTCTTAGAGGGTTTACCCAGAGACTCATTCATCTGTTTGACACTTAAACAGAAAAGAGAATTACACAGAGAGCAGAGGGAATTACAGTCTAAGCCAGACTTTCCCACTTCTATACACTGACCGCTACAGGGGACAGGACAGAAGGATCTCAATTTAACCTCAGAGCTGTCTCGCACACATGGCTTCCACTCCGAGGAATTACGAACAAGAGGTTCAGTTCCACCCACACTCCTAACACCCAAATGAACAGAGAAAAAAAACAACAACAGTAACTGGTTAAATAGAACAGAACCAGAACCAAATAGTGTTTCCTTATCCTATTAGGACTCACTTTTACTCATGCAGTTCTCAGCATATAACACCAACAGTACCAAGCAAAGCAAACACAAAATAACAAGGGTAAAACAAATAGATGGTGTAAATTCTGCAGGGCTCCCCCCTTCTTAATTGCTCACCAAACTGTGACAAATTTCTGTTACCAATCTATCCCTCATGTCAGATGATCAGGCTGACACTACAGGATCGTTGGGGGAAGATAAAGAAAACACACCATATAACTGAATTTTAAAGCTTCATTAATAAAATAATAAAACAACAACGGAGAGTGTTGGGAACGCTCTCACATCACTCAGGAAAATATTAATGCCCCAAGCCCGAAGCTCCTTTCATACTTACACACGTACGTCCAGACTGGCCACTTCTGTGTATAATGTTCAGAGGAGGGGGAGAGGTGGAAGGGAGATTATCCTGTATACAGCTTGTCCAGAATTTCCAACATGCTTCTGCTCTTGGGAGGGCTGTTCTTTTACACCCTGGAATCTCCTGCGGCGTCTCTTTCAGAGATTCCAGTCCAGGTCGGCTGCCTGTGGCTTCTTTGGTGTCACCAAGCCACACCGACTCCAGGGTCACAAAGGCACACTGTTGGATCTTACTGGACAGTTAAGCTTTGCAAATGTAATTTCAGTTCTGTAACTTGTATTTCCTTTGCTTCGCCTCTGTCTATATTTTTTCCTTCACAGCCAGCTGGGGCCGAAAGCAGCCCCTCCCTGCACCAAGCACAGTCCGCGCCGATTCCTGACCCTGAACGCAGAGCACCCCCCTCCTTCCATCCCGGGGCCAAGATGATTTTTAAATTAACCCGTTCCTTATGTCTTTTTCTTTCTTTTTCTCTTTCCCATTAAACATTCTAGTAGCAATGCTAACTACTTCAGACAAACTTTTCCCTTGCGTACCATCTGGATGCTTTCTAAATCTTTTTGCAATATCCTTTGCACATTGTGACATGAAAACCATTTTAACCATCTCCTTTCCATGATCAGTTTCAGGATTTAAATTCCCATGCTTTTTAACTTCACAAATCAGTCGAGCACAAAAGTCAGAGAGGTGCTTATCTGGATGCTGAACACAAGCAGTCACCTTGCTCCAATTTGGAGTAGCCTCCCCTGCATCTCTAATACCATTCAAAACAGCTTTTAAAAATCCATCCAACTTTGTCTTTTGAGCTGGATTATTGGGATTCCAGTTAGGGTCAGTAATTAGCCAAGGTGCATTCAAATGAGCTGCAGATTTTTCTTTTACTTTTTGTCTTTCATCTTCTGTCATGAGAGTATCTAATAACTGATTTACATTTGCCCAAGTGGGCACATGAGTGAAAAAGATTGTGCAGAACATTCTTTCCACTGCCTCAGGATTGTCTCATAAGTGAGGCATAGTGCACTGCCAGTTAAACAAATTTGAAGTTGCAAACAGGGTATGGGTAAAACCATCTCATGTTCCCCAGCAACCAGTAGAACCAGATAAGTTCTCAATGAGGCTTGTAATATCAGAGGTGTCTCAGAAACATTCTCTCTCATGGAGTTAAGTAACCTAGTGGGGGTCCACAAGGGCAAGGACAAGGGCTGCTGTAATATTGGGGGTGTTTGAAAAGCAGTCCCTGACCAAGTTTGCAAAAGGCTGGCTGGAGGCTGCACAGAGGGGGTGAGGCTGCCTGATTCCTCTGAAGATGAGGGAACATCACTCTGAGCTCCCCCTTGATTCTCCTCTGTCCCTGAACTGTCCCTAACCTGCTTTTGAATCCTTGCACTCCATCAGACGGGGAAGAACAGGAACAAAATTGTCCTCCTCCCGGTGCGGCTCTGGTGCATATGGTGGGTGATTTTTTTACAAGAGCTCTCCATACAAACAGCTTCAAAAGCTACCCATCCCTCCATGGGTTTATAATTATACCATACAAACAAGTAATCCATTTGTCTCGGCCTAAGATCAACCAAAATATCCCTTAAGGAGTTCCTCCTATCTGTGGAAAAGGTTTCACCCACCGGCCAGTCTCTAGTTGGGGACAAATGAAAGGTAAATGATGGCCATTGGATCCAACACAGATTTCTCATCTTAAATTTAACTAGATCAGCTGTCTCAGAAATCTCTTTCCAATCTCTAAGTATCAGAGACAACGGGGCATCCCCCGGGCACTTACTGCCAACTTGTCTCATTTTAATGAAGGGACTCTAACCCCTCTTCATGAAGGGACTCTAACCCCTCCTCCCCGGGTCGAGGTAAAGGGACTCTAACCCCCACCTCCCCGCGTCGAGCGCTCGCTTACCTCTCCAGGGACTTGAACACCTGGACTGAGACTCAAACCCAGGCTGGGACTCTAACCCAGACAACTTGGATCCTGTGCAAACCTGGACTGGGACTCTAACCCAGACCTGGACTGGGACTCTAACCCAGACCTAAGTAGTCAGGGACTCTAACCCCGACAACCTGGACCCTACTCAATGGGTAGGTGGACGTTGCTGGATTTCTACGAGTTTCAGCTGGTTCACAGAACACGCCTTATCGCCAACGCAGAGATCAGATCACCAGGCAAGGCTCCTCTAAACTGGAGGATGCGCGCTGCGTTGCCTCAGGGTCCGATCCCCCGCCGGAGAGTCAGACGGGTCCCGGCGGAGTCGCCAAAGATGTCAGGGACTCTAACCCAGACGGCAAAGTTCGTTGTCTGACCGCGAGAGAGACAGGCAACACCAGCAAGGTCCGATCAAAAGCTCTTTATTGACAAGTGCACGCATCAATAGAGAGCAGCTCGTCTCCAGAGAGAACCAGCCTGCTCTTTACATCTTAGTATAAGCCTATATAGACAGTTCCGTCGCGTCATAAATTATTCACTGGAGCAACCCACCCCCTTCTTCTAACAACTAGAAACTAGACACCTTTAGTATACATGCATGCCTAAAGTTAGAAATGTAGGGGAGTTAAAAACAAACAAAGAACAAAACCAGGGAGCGAAAACAAGGAGGCTGGGAAACTAGGACTCTTATCAGTTCTTCGAAGGAGCTGCCCGAACACAGCACATCTGGTACTATGCCAGGAATGCAGCTTCTCTCTTATCTCACTTTTTCCCAGCGCTTGTGAGACATGCTGCTGCTTCTCAGTGTTTTCCACTCAGGGATTACCCACAAACCTCTGTTAGCCTGACTTTGGTCAGGTTGGCATACCTGGTTTTGTCTGCTATATCTTTATTCAGGCCTAACAATTATAATGTCACAGTCTCGGTGAGTTGACTGCTGCAGCTCCCCGTAGACTCTGCCTGCGCCTCTCACCGAGCTGGAGTACAGCAGGCGAGGGGAGAGCACTCAATGTATTGCATCTACACTAGACGCGATATATCAACCCCCGCTGGATCGATCGCTGCCCACCGATTCGGCAGGTGGTATAGACATACCCCGAGTATCTGGTGATCGGAGCTGGACCCCCGAGGGGGACACATTGAAGGAACTCAGGGGTTAAGGTGCCTCTATTGTCAACTGTCAGGGCTGCTGTGGCTCAGAGGAGGGTGCCTGACTGCCTGGCAGGCTTAGGCGCCGCAAGCCTTGGAGGTGGGAGAAGTGAAGCGGCCACGGCGTGCTCGGGGTGCTCGTGCTCGGAGCAGGGGTGAGCTCGGGCGACGGGGGTGCCGCAGGGCAGAGCAGGAGAGTTGCCACAAGAGGGGAGCCTCAGGGTGGAGGGGGGAGCTGCCACGGGTGGGGCGCCTCAGGGCAGGGGTGCGGGGGGGGGAGGGTGCAAGGTGGAAGTTTCGCCTAGGGCATGAAACTTCCTTGCACCGGCCCTGCCCCACGCCCTGCCTGCAGCCAGCCCTGCACCCCCTGCCCTGCCCTGCCGGCAGTCAGCCTCTGTCTCCAGCCAGCCCTGCACCTTCTGCTTTGCCTGCACCAGCCGCATCCTCCCTGCCCTGTCTCCAGCCAACCCCTGATGCACCCCCCTGCCTGAAGCCAGCCAGCCACGCAGCCCTTGCCCTGCCTGAAGCCAGACCCTACCTCCAGCCAACCCCACATCCACTGGTGCCCTGCACTTCCCAGGGCAGTAACCCTGCACATCTGCTTCAATGAGGGGGGCAGGGAGCAGCTGGGACCCACACATGTGCACACCCTAGGGTGACCAGACAGCAAGTGTGAAAAATCGGGACGGCGTGGGGGGTAATAGGATCCTAGATAAGACCCCAAAATTCGGACTGTCCCTATAAAATTGGGACATCTGGTCACCACAGCACACCCCCAGGACTCCTGAGTTCCATTGCTGGGTTTCCTATTGGTTCCTCTGCTGGTTGTTTTCCTTTTTCTGGGGACTTTGGGCAAGTTGCTCCCCACTCTCGGGCTCTGTCCCCAGCAGTCAAATGGGGATTTCATACCTTCCCGCTATTGGAAAGTGCTGGGAGAATCCCCCAGCAAAAGCTGCTCTGACAGTGCTAAGCAGCATCTGACCATTCAAGGTCGGAGCTCACTGCCCAGGAGGAGTGCTTGGCTCTGGGGTTTCACTTCAGCCCAGTGTAGAGAGAGAGCCCTAACCATGGAGTTTGGCTCAAGAAGACCAAGTCTCCAATTTGTTAAGGGTGTTTTGAATTTCAATCCTGTGCTCCAAAGTGCTTGGTGTCAGTTGTAAACTTTAGGAGCATGCTCTCCACTCCATTTTCCAAATCATTCATGAAAATATAGAATAGTACCTGACACCGGACTGATCCCTGCCAGACCCACTAGGTTCACCCTCCCCGTTGGGCAGCTAAACATGGAGAAGGGCTCCTGGAGTCTTGGCTTTCAACCAGCTCTGCACCCACATTACACTGATTGCAGCTGGACTACATTTCCCTCGTTTGCTTCTGAGAATGTCCTATGGGACTGTGTCGAAAGCCTTAGTAACACCAAGCTAGATCCCATCTATTGTTTACTCACCTCTACCAGGCCCAGAACCCTGCCAAAGAAGGAAAGAGGATTGGTTTGGAATGATTTGTTCTTGACAATTCCACGCTCACTAGTCAGAAGAACCAAATCATCCTGTAGGTGCTGCTGACAAACTGAGTGTTTAAGAATGTATTGCAGGATCTCTCCAGCTATGGCAGTCAGGCTAGCTAGTCTGTAAGTCCCAGAGGTCTTTTTGTTCCCCTTTGAAAGATAGGTCCTGTCTTGTTCATGGATGGGAAGATGTTCTTTTTCAGGGGTCTCAGACGAGAACTGGGGCACAACACCTGGTTTGTTAAGGCCACAAAAACGGAGGCAGGAACCTCTTCTCTGCTGCTGGCAAAGAACCACAGGTACCTAAAAGATAGGGACTCACATCTTTGAATGGGCTTTAAAAAGGCAGTGGTTAATAAGTTTGGCCCCGACCATTTCTTGTTTCCACAGACTAGACATTTTAGCAAACTTTAGAATTCCTTGGTGCTAAACACTGTGAAACTCCCCTTTCTCCTTCACAGAGGGCTTTAATACCCCTTATCTCACTTGGGCTCTAAACTGCCCATAGTTCGAGAACTGTTCCTGTTCCGATTGGACAGATGGGAGAAGGGAAGTGACCTACCCAAGGCCTACACAACAAGGCGATGGCAGAGCCAGAAAGAGAAGCAACCAGTTCTGACTCCTGTTCTAACAGATGAAAACACCCCAGAGCCCAGGAATCGAGATGGTGGGAAAATTTCATTCAAACCGTTTCTGTCCGAAAATCCCATTTAGACTAAACCAGTTTGTTTCTCAAATCATAACAAGTGGGATGAAAGATCTTTGCAAAAATATTTTGTTGCAAAACAAAAGCATCTCCTCTTTGTCAGAGTGTGTTAAATTGTCTCCTCGCACACAAAGAGGAGACACTTACATCTCAACCATTAGATAAGATGCTTCAATCTGAGCTAAGTCGTTGCTACTATTAACAATTTCAAAATAAAAAAATACAAATAAAATAGACGATTTCAGCTAATCTATTATGTCATAATCTGGGAAACTTCATATTATGCACTACTTCTAGTGACACTCCCAAATGGATCCGCATCCTTCACCCACCATGAGGTAGGTAAGAGCGGATCATTATTATCCCTACTTGAAAGAGGGAGAAGCTCAGGCTGAGAAAGAAGAATTGACTTGTCTTAGGTCACACAGCCCGTCAGAGGCAGTGTTGGGAATAGGACCGAAGAGCCCTGATTTTCAAACAAACCATCGGATCTTGAATTTCAGACATTGAATGACCTGAATACTGTGCTCTCAGATGAGCTCCAGACCAACAACAGTGACAGTAATTATTCAGCAAGTATTTGAGGAGAACTGCAATGTTAGAGGGAATCATCAACTGCTCAGAGACAATTAATGCAGAGAAGCAGCAAAATTAATCAAAGATAGAACTGGTTCTGACTTATTTACTTGATCTTAAAAGAGAACAACAAGGACCTGAGTCTCCTCCCTGTCAATATCCCCCTGCTCAACCAATCAGGGTAGAGACGGAGGACGGGAGGCTGAGGGTTCTCACCAGAGAGCCCAAAGGATGGCCCAGGTCACCGGTGGGGATCACTGCCCGAGCACTATTTCAGTCCCACATTTTTGGGTGGACCTTCCATAGTGGGAGCTGCAGAGGACTTCCCTGCAACACACACACACACACCTCCGTCCTGTTGTTGGGAAGGGAACAGGAGAAAGGACAAAAGAAGCAAGAGAAGAAGAGGAGGGAGGGATGGAGGAAGAGGTGAAACAAAAAGGACAAACCCTAATGTCCCCAGCGATTCTAAGGGACAAAATCCCAGGTGCGCAATAAAATTCTGCCTCCTTAAGCTCGTGTTTTCCATGCCTAGAATTCACTTGTCACCAGATAGATCAGACTGAACAGGTTTCAAACCTCCAGGAGGCTCTTACCTTCTAAACAGGGACGGCTGTTTTCTAGTAAAATCACTACAAGGGAAGGAGGAAACTCGAAAGAGGTTCCTCCTGGCGCTCACGTCCATGACCCCAAATAATCTCTCAGTCCTCAAAGAGAGACCTGGAGAAGGAAACGTGCTGAAGCAAAGCCACAGAGGTCTCTGAGGTTTCCCTGGCCCCTCGCCCCTGTCCTGCCTGGCTGATGTCAGCATCTCTCTGTGAGGTCACCACCTCCCCACCACCTTTGACCAATAGTCTGAGGTCCTGCAAAAGGCCTTTGTGATGTCACTGCCACACCCCTCCCTTGCTGGGCTAATGTCCTGCCCCTGGCCAGGCACTTTGGAGGTTTGAGCTACTCCCTGTGGATCACCCCACTCAAGGAGCGTTCGTTCTAGGCAGCAAGCCGGCTAGACAGGAAAACATCAGACGCTGCTCCCAATGCTACACTCAGTTTTTCAGAAATTAGTCGACTTCATGGTCAGAAGACACCATTAGAGCATCTAACCTGCATATCACAGGCCTCCTGTATGACATAACAGCTACTTTGGGGGCAAACACATTCCAGAAAGGCATCTAGTCTTCATTAAATGACATCAGGAGATGGTGAATCCACCACTTTCCTTGGTAGCTTGCTCCTGTGGTGAATCATCCTCGCTGTTGACTATTGTGCCTCAGTTGTAATATGAATTTGTCTCTTTTCACTTTCCAGCCATTGGGTCTTGTTATGCCTTTCTCTGCTCCATTCAAGAGCCCGTAAATACCCAATCTTTTCTCTCCATTAAGGCCCTTCAACATTTCAATGAAATCACCTTTCAATCTTCTTTTGATAAGCTAAACAGGTTGAGCTCTTTCAATAGCTCACTGGAAGGCATTTTTCTCCAGCCCTCAGAACATTTGGTGGCTCTTTGCTGCCCTAGCTCCAATTTCACAACATCTTTTTCAAATGAGGATACCAGAACTGGAGGCAGTATAAAGGTTGTATAAAGGTAAAATTAAATAGGTTGCAGAGGAGTTTTTTTTAATTTCGGCTTTTGTTGCTAAAAATTTTGTCTCTCTGCGGTGAGAAAAAACACTCCCTGAATGCCAAAATTTGAGCCATGAAAAGCGGCAGTGTGAACAGCGCATCATAGGTGGAGCTGTGCTCCCGGTGACAAAGCTCCTGCCCCTCATTGGAGGTAGTTTGGCTTTGTTGCCGGGGAAGCTCTCTCTCAGCGATAAGGACGGCCACACAGCGCACCTTACAATGGCATGGTTAGAGTGGCACAGCTGCACCGTGGTAAGGTGCGCGGTGTAGACACAGCCTCAGAGCTGGGGAAAGCCGACAGGCGCTGAGGAGCACAGGGTTCAGACAGAGACATCCGTTAGGAGAGGAACTATTCACAGGGATTCTCTATAGCCTAGTAAGGTGGAGAGGATGGAAGATGATAATGTACAGGTAGGTTCTGATGAGAAACAGTGAAATGAAAGAGTCTCCCTCAATTACATCATGTAATAGCAGACAGCTAAAATGGGACACATTTTAGAAGTGCTTAAATACAAACGCTAAACGTCTAAGTACTAAGACTGGTGAATTTGAGTGCCTGGTATTGAGTGACGATATTGATAGAATAGGCATCACAGAAACCCTTGCACCCCCTCCTGCACCCACATGGGGAGACTGACCTGTGTGCATGGAGCAGCTGGCATTGCTGCCCCCCACTCCTCCCTGGAACGCTGCTCATCTGGGCACCCCTAGGGGCTGTGGGATGTGGGGGCAAGAAGTGAGATCATCCGAGCTCCCTGCATCCAGGTCACTTTCCTCAGCCGGGCTGCATAGCGGGAGGGCAGAGAGCAGCAGCTTCTGATGCTCCCCTCACAGCACAGCCCAAGTGGGAAAAGTGACCAGGACGCATGGAGCACATAGGGTTGCTCCTTACTCCCCTCAAACCTCTATGGACCCATGGAGGAGCATTGGGGCAGGGGAGAGCAGTGAGCACCTTTGCACTGCCACACGGTGCCCTTTGACCCCTGGAGCCCTGGGCGGCTATCGGGGGGCACCACCCCTAAGGCCGGCCAGGCTCCCCAGAACGAGCAGCAGAAAACACAGAGACTGGCCACACACTGAGCAGTGGTAGCCTGGGCGGCTCGTAATGGAGGCTCAGGGGGGAGGGGCGTCATAACATTTTTTCCCAGATTTGGACCTTAGCGTCCAAAATATGGGTGTTAGCATGAAAACCTCCAAGCTTAGTTACCAGCTTGGACCTGGTAAAGCTGCCACCAGCCAGGGATTTATACAGTGCCTGGCTCGCTGTGGTCTCCCCAAAACCTTCCCCGGGGGACCCCCAGACTCAGATGCCTTGAGTCTCACAACAAAGGGGAATAAACCATTTCCCTTCCCCCTCCTCCCCTCCAGGTGTTCCCTCCCTGGGTTCCTGGAGAGATATACAGAAGCAAGCTCCGTGAATCTAAACAGAGGGACTCCCCCCTCCCTGTTTCCAGTCCTGGAAATAGAAGTACCAAGATAGCTAATCTCTCTTCCCCCTTACCCAGAGGGTATGCAAAGTCAGGCTAGTAAATCTAACACAACGAGATTTTCCCCCTGACTTCTTCCTCCCACCAATTCCCTGGTGAGCTGCAGACTCAATTCCCTGGAGTCCCCACTAAAGAAAAAATCCAACAGGTCTTAAAAAGAAAGCTTTATATAAAAAGAAAGAAAAGGACATAAAAATGGTCTCTCTGTATTAAGGTGACAAATACAGGGTTATTTGCTTAAAAGAAAAAAATGAATAAACAGCCTTATCCAAAAAGAATACAATTTAAACATTCCAGCAACTACACACATGTAAATACAAAAAAAAACCAATATAAACTTATTGTCTTATTATCTTTGTACTTACAACTTGGAAACAGAAGATTAGAAAGGCAGGAGATAGAAAAATCACTCTCATAGCCGAGACGCCACAGACACAAGACAAAGAACAAAGAACTCACACACAAACTTCCCTCCACCCAGATTTGAAAAAGTCTTGTTTCCTGATTGGTCCTCTGGTCAGGTGTTTTAGGTTACTGGTGTTACCCCTTTATAGGTAAAAGAACATTAACCCTTAGCTATCTGTTTATGACAAGGGGGCTCAGCCTCCCCAAACCTTGCACTGCCAAGGGGACAGTGGGGCCCATGATCAGGGGCCCTGGCCAAGTTAGGTCCCCCTGGAAAAGTCTCCCCTATGTCAGCCCCAGGGCTGGAGGAGCTCCCACTCCCTGCTACAGCCCGGGGGCTGCAGCAGGGGCACAGAGCTTCTCTGGTCTCAGGGCCACAGCGGGGCAGGGGTAAAGGAGTGATAGGGTGGGGCTGGTGGGGGAAGGGGTGGAACAGAAGTGACAGTGGATGGGGCCATGGGTGGAAGGGGGTAGAGCCACAGACAGAAGGTAGGGGCATGGTTCTGGTGCTGGGGCCCCCACACTTGTTCTCCCTTTCCCGGGGGTTTGGCATCACTAGCCCCGGCTTAGCGAGTAGGGTTCAGTGGTCCCCATAATGTGGGGTGCGACTCCTAGGGGGACACAGAGGAACATTCATGGGGGCACCTCAGGACCTGAGCCAGCCCACATAGAGGGCAGGGAGGGAGCACCACTCTGCCACAGCTCTTCCCCAACCCCACCCTCAGCCTGAGACTCTGGCTCCCAGCCCGGCGTCGACCCCTTTACCCCTGTCCGCACCCCTCACCCCAGCAAGCAACAGCCCCACTCCTCCCAGCCCCGGTTCTTGACCGTGGCTTCCGAGGGGCCACAGCCATGGCTAAGAGGGCACAATGTGAAATGTTTGGGGACCACTGGTTTAGGGTGACGTCCTCAATCACTTCTCTGCAGTCCAATAAAAGCTATTCCTCACTCACCTACCCCTCCATCAGGACGGACTAGGTATGTTCTGCTGCCCTTCACTCATACAGGAAGGAGAATAACATTTCATTCCACTCAATCCTAAAGTCATTTGTAACCCAAGACCATCCCAAACTGGTCATTTTGGGGAAGCGGCCCCATCATGCTGCATAGCTAGGCAGAGTAGGTGTGTCTATGCAAACACGGTCTGTTCCTGAAGTCTTTCCCCAGCTCCTCACTAGGTGAGAGAGGGGAGCTCATTCAGACCCTGCTTTCGCTTAGTATTTAAAAACTCCTTAGTGTCCCTATCTCTGCCGGCCTTAGATTTCTCCTCCTGTCCGTTTTTTGACAGCTCAGATGAGGTGACCGAGTGGTTAAGGTGATGGACTGCTACCCCATTATGCTCTGCCTGCATGGGTTCAAATCCCATTCTCATCAGAGGCATTTAGTCTTCACCCTCCTTTATAGACAACCATCTCCCCCTTTGGTACAATAACAGATCAAACAATGTTGCTTGTGTTACCCAAAATTGGGTCAGTTAGTAAGCTTAGAGAGGACTAATAATGCCCCTCCCCCCCAGAGTTTGGCAGAAAGCAGCACATTTATTAGCTTGATAGCTAAGCTCAAAAGAAGGGATGGGGGAGGGTGTCACACTCATACTCACGCTCCCAGGACAGGCCTGGCAGTGGAGATGTCAGGATCCTTTAAGGTAAGTGTCCCACAGCGCAGCGATGGACGGTGCGATGAAGATCAGTCTCCCTGAGGTGCAATAGAATGTAACACAGCGAACCACTGGCCAGATGGGCCGGGTGAAGGGCATTCACTGGAGGTACAAAGGAGAGTGGGAAAGCCACTTCACAGGCATTCAAAGCGGGAAAGGACACAAGCTGGGGGAGTTTAACAGACCTTTTGAGCATACAGGTTATACAGAGCATACAGATCACTGCTGCTCCTACAACATGATAAGTTCTCAAGCAGCATGTTTCTTACTTTGCCCATCTGTCAATTTTGATGATTATTGATGGAAATATTTTGCCATTGGGTTGTGTGTTTACACAGAAATTGACATTTACCAACAAATACACAATTCTTCCAAGCCTGCCTAGTCTGCAGTTGATGGGTTTAGAGGGACACATTCACTCTTCCAGGTCCCCATTCCAGGCCTGTGCTCTCCAGGTTGTCAACTTCCCGCACTGCTGGGATCCTTCCCTCATCTCCCCCCAAACCACTGCCCCACCCCCACTTCTGGGGTCCCCTCCCTACACTGTCTAACTCCACTGCTGGCAGGATCCCTTCCTGTTCCTTTCATTTCCTGCCTCCACTCTGGGCAAAAGCTCTGCACTCTTCCCACACCAGAAGTTGAACCCAGGCCACCTGGGTGAAAACCAGGAATCCTGACCACTAGCCCATATGGGACTATTGTTGCATCTGACGAAGTGGGTATTCACCCACGACAGCTCATGCTCCAATACGTCTGTTAGTCTATAAGGTGCCACCGGATTCTTGGCTGCTATTATTACTACAACTCAGGCCTTGGCTACACTGGAGAGTTACAGTGCAGGTGGTGGCTTTACAGCGCTGTAACTTACTCCCCGTCCACACTGGCAAGGCACATACAGCGCTGTATCTCCCTGGCTACAGTGCTGCATGTGCTCCACCTCGACGAGAGGAATAAAGAGAACAGAGCTGGTGATGCAGCGCTGGGGTGCCAGTGTAAACAGTGATTAATCTTACTACGCTGTCACTGACCTCCGGAACCTTCCCATAATGCTTTTAAGTAGAGATAACGCTCTTTGTTTTGGTGTGATGCCTCTGTTTGCTTTGCTGTGAGCTCAAGGCTCCCGGAGCTGCTTATCTAAAAACCAAACACAGTTACTGTTTGCAGTGAATGAGCAGAGGCAGGGGGATCCCTTTGGAACACCCACAGCTGGTGTTTGCTTGAGGAGAGAAGCAGCCGGGTGGGCACGGGGGAGGGGGGGTCTGTTTTGGATCAGCGGCTTATCTGGTCTGTGAGGAAAAAAACAAAGGCGGCTATTTGCATTTAGTGAATGAGAGAGGGGTGGGGGAGGAGGCTTGAACTTGCCAGGCAGGGAGCTGACACAGTGTCAGCTCCAAAAATCCACTCGCTCTGTCTCCCCCACGCTCCGTGTCACACTCCACCCCACCCTCCTCTTTTGAAAAGCACATTGCAGCCACTTGAATGCTGGGATAGCTGCCCATAATGCACCACTCCCAACAGCGCTGCAAATGTGGCCATGACAGAGTGCTGGTAGCTGTCAGTGTGTCCACACTGCAGCGCTTTCCCTAAACAGCTGTAGGAAGACAGCTTTAACTCCCAGCGCTGGACAGCTGCAAGTGTAGCCAAACCCTCTCTAAGCCGACCCCTTATGAGAACAGCAGGGACTAGCATGACTAGATGTCCCGATTTTTGGGTCTTTTTCTTATATAGGTGCCTATTAACCCCACCCCCATCCCAATTTTTCACATTTGCTGTCGGATCACCCTAGCAGGGGTTGCACACAGGGCTGCATTAACCTTCAGGTGCTGAGGTTTCCCTCTCTCCATTCCCAGAGCCTGTGATCAGGAAACAGACATCAGGGCTCCCAGGTGCTGCACAGACCATGACTGAGATCAGACCCCATATTATGCAAGGTGCTGTACAAACCCTGGGCAACACTGAGACACCCAGGAGGTTCCCCTCAATTTCCCTGAGCCTCTGCTGCCCAACTTCTTCTGAATCCCTCTGGCTCACCCCCCCCCCACAAAAAAACCCACCTTTCCAAACAGTCCTTCTTTCCTTGCCCCCTGATTCTGGTTTCACACCCTGGGACCATCTCCTCTCTTTGTCTCTCCCCCTCCAGGTGAAGCAGAGATGGAGGCAACTTCAGCCACTGGAGTCAGCCTCAGCGAGCACTGCAGCCGGCCCCGGGGGAGGGGGGTGTTTGCAGACACAGGAAGGGAGCAGGGGGTGCTGGGAAGAAGGCGGCAGGAGAACAAAGCTCAGAGACCCAACATGGGGAAATTCCAGGGGGCGGGGCTCTGACACATCCCAGGTGCGGGCAGCTCCTGGGGGCGGGGCTCTGGCTCAGCTCGGGGGCAGGGCAGCTCCTCGGGGCGGGGCTCCAGCACAGAGCAGGGGCGGGGCAGCTCCTGGGGGCGGGGCTCCAGCACAGAGCGGGGGCGGAGCAGCTCCTGGGGGCGGGGCTCTGGCACAGCCCATGGGCAGGGCAGCTCCTGGGGGCGGGGCTCTGGCACAGCCGGGGCCTCTGGGGCGGGGCTCTGGCACAGCCCATGGGCAGGGCAGCTCCTGGGGGCGGGGCTCTGGCACATTGTGACGCAGGAGCCCGGGCTGAACAGCTGCTTCCTGGTTCTCCACGTGCTGCCAGCAGCGCTGGAGCTGCCTGAGCCCGAGCGGAGCCGCTGTTCTCAGCTGCAGCCAGGATCTGCCCCCGGCCCCGCTGGGATCCAGGTGGGGACAGAGACTGGGGCCCGGGGGTTCCCCTTGGTGTGGCTGGCGGGGGCGGGAGGGGAGAAGCCGGAGCTGCAGGCGGGGGAAGGGCGGTGGGACATTGTGACCCGGAGCCCCCGGGGAATGAGAGGCGCTGGGGGGCAGGAAAGTGACTCTGCCCCAGGGAGCCTGGGAGAAGCCTTGAAGGCGCCTCGGCCCCAGTGGAGCTGCAGGAGGATCCGCCCGCCCGCCCGCCCCGGTGGGATGGGGGGGCCGGGGCCCGGCCGTCGTGTGGGGGGGAGGGGCGGACCCCGGGCCAGGCGGGGGGGGGCGGTGTATTAAATCCCTCCCCATAGCAATGTGCTACTCCCGGGCACTGCGCATGCCCAGTAACAGCCGCTGAAGCCGCTGCCCTTCCCCCTGCCCGGACCAGCCGTAACGTTCCGCCGGGCGCTGGGGGCGGGGCTGGAGCGGGGCGGGGAAGTAACAGGGAGCGTGGGAGGGGCGGGCGCAGAGCAGGAAATTGATGGGCGGGGGGGGTCAGGCAGCTGGAGGCAGGGTTCGTGGGGGGCTAAAGGGCACAATCCGGGCTGGGGGGAGGAGCAGGAGTTGAGCTCAGGGGGAGGCGCTGGCAGAGCCCCCCCCTTTGGTGTGAGGGCGGAGGTGTCGAGGGGGGAGGAGAAGCCGGAGTTGCAGGGGGGGGAGGTCACTGGGGTGGGGGTGTAGATCTGTCTCTGTGCAGCCAGGACATTCCCGGGGTGGGAGGGAGGTGAGTTAACTGGATCCTGTCCCTGTTTTTGCCACTTCCTCCCACACACACATTCTCTCAAGATTTCCCCTTTTCTCTCTCATTATCACACGTGGCTATAAAATCCAGGGAGATTCTCCTCTCCCCCCCCCAATGATCAGCTCTCTAATTGCCTCTGATTTTCCCTTTTCTCTCCATACTTCTCAAATGTCAATTTAAAATCTCTCCGATGGGGGGTGGATTTTCCCACCCATTTTATCTGCAGCGATTTGTCCTTGTTTGGGTGGGAAATTGTTGCCCTGGGTCATTCCCCAGAACATGGCTCCCACTGGAGTGGGATGGGATGAGGTTCCCGTTCTCTGCCAGGGCAGGGAAGGGAAGGGAGGAGCACATCCCCCATGGAGACTGCCCAGACCCCATTTCCCAATTCCCCTGCGGCCCCCTTCCATTGTCCAGGGAGCCTTCCAGCTCCCCCCCCCGCCCTTAAATCAGCTCCTCAAAGGGCTCTGAGCTGCTCACGTGAATGGTTGCCCCGTGGCCGGGGGGGACCATCACATTCTGTTTATGTATTGGACAGTCATATAAAATCCAGTCCAACAGTCCCCCTTTTCCACTAGTTATTTAATAGCAACATCAAATCCCCTCCGATCTTGGTGGTTTTCTCTCATGTTATCAAATGTCGTTTGTGACAGGGTTCTCTCTGCGTGTCTCAAAGATTGATATAAAATACCCCAAACATTTGCCCCACTTCTCTCTAGTTGTTTTATTTCTAATTGAATATGATGGGTTGTTTCCCAATGTGCTAAGATGCAGCCGCCTCTGGGGTGGATCCATGGTGGCCATTATTTGCTAGTGACAGCCCGTGGATCTTTCTTGCCCTCCAGGCCTTCCATTCTCCTGTTAAAGAAGCACTCCCCAGGCTCCCTCTGCCTGTGTGACTGGCCAGCAGGAGGTGGTGTTAACTTTCTAGCCACTTCTCACACTCTGTGAGGTAACACTTGCAGGGGCAGGGAAGGTGTCTGTGTGGGGAGATTGCAGCTGAAGGGGCATTGTGGTAGGGGGAGGCCTCTGGGTGGCTGGGCAGGGGGTACCCTAGTCAGGTTGGTGGGTTGTGGAGGTTTGGGGTTTTCGGGGGTGGTGGTTCTGATGTGCCCATCCCTGAGGCTATGGGTCCTGGAGGTGGGTATCGCTGGGGGCCTGGTGGCTGCAGAACAGTGGGGGTGGGTGTCTCTTGGGGAGGCGGGACAGAGGGTTAGAGGGAGCCTGGTTCTGTGCCAGGGGCTCTGTCTGTGCTTCCCCCGCTGGTTCCTGGTTTTGTTGCCATGCCCAGTGCACAGAGCTGGGGGAGGGGATCCCTGGCACTAGGTGAGGGCATGCCAGGGAAGCAGAGTGATGGGTCGCACTGTAAAGCATCAGGGGGTCACACTGGGCAGAGGAGGGGGTCCCAGGCAAATGTCAGGGTAGATCGTTCTGGAGGGTGGGGAAGTTCCTAGGCAGGCAGTGAGGGACTGAGTTCCCAGTGGGGGGGGGTCCCTTGAGGGGGTCCCTGGCTGCTGGGGGCTCTTGGTGGGGGGAACCCTTTGGGATTCCCAACCTGGCAATCATGGTGTGGTGGGGGTTCTCTGGCCGGTGGGGCTTTGAGGGGTATCTGGGGTCCCTGGCCAGGGACTCTGGGGGCTGCGTCCCAGGGAATATCTGATGGGATCCTGGCTGGGGGGTGTCTGGGGCCCCTGGCTGGGGGGTCTGGGCTCTGGGTACTAGGGGGTGTCTGGGGGCTGCTGCTAACCATGATCCTTCTCTCTGGTCAACTTGTACCAGAGTCCTGGCTCCTAGTCACCAGGTCACCAAGTCCATTCCCCAGTCACGTGCCCTGTCACTGTGATAACTTTCTGTCCACTTAGCAAACACTGTTAGTGTGAATTCACAGAATTTACTTTTCTCCTCTTTTGAAAACTGCAGGAACTTTCGGTTCCGTTTGGAAAATTTTTGCCCCCAGTCCTTGTCCTAGATCTGCGGGGGTGAGGGAGGTGGGAAGGGAGTCAGCACTGCCACACGATGGTCTTTTCCACAGCGTTCTGAACTCATTCTTTCTGAAATCCGGTGTCATTGAGACCGTTGTTAATCCAGAGTCACTGTATGGAAAGACAAGGAGTGATTCCAGATGGACAGTGGGTCAAATGAGATCAGCCATTCTCCCTGTGAGGAGGGGCTCCCATTAGCTGCTCTCCCCAGAGAGCTAAAGGAGGGAAGCTGCTCATACACTCCGTCCCTCTCTGCTCAGGATATTGGGGTTCAGCTTCCTGGGTCAGATGCTGCAGCCTCCATTGTGATCTGGGAGACCAGGCTTGGCAGCTGCTGCTCCCCCAGTGGGGCTCTGTGCTGGGAAGTGACCTTAATTAAAGCTTCTTCTCTGCCCGGCCCAGGGGATGACTTTCTGCAGCTGGTCCTAGCCCCCTAGGGCAGTCCTGGGCCCTGTTACTACTAAATTCTGAGCCAGAGTCTCCAGGTAACTGAAAGACCTCAGGGAATGTCCTAGGGTCTGGCAAGAAAGTGACTCTGCACAAACACCACCACCTCATTTCTCCTCCCATTAGCGGTTGCCAGGAGGAAATCCAGCCATGGGAGAGCAAAGCCCCCAGGAATGGGACTGTCCCAGCCAGAGGGGCAGGGAGAGAGGACAGGGGAAGGAGAGACTGAAAGGGGCAGTGGGAGAAATGAATGTGGGGGAGAGATTTCCAGCTCTCTAGTCCACCCAGACACATGTATTGCTGCATCCTGGGGCAGAACCACTTTCCAGTGAACAAAACAAGGATCAGACAGAGCAAAAGCCAGTTCCTGACTCCATATTCCCCCTGCTGGGGTGTGGCTGCCGTGGGGTCAGTGTCTGAGGGAATCCCCCACAGTGACTCCTTTGGTTCTGCTCTTTTCTAGCCTTGTGTTCAGAGAAGGGGTGAGGGGAGAGAGAAGGGAGGTTAAAAATGTGTCTGTGGACTTAGCCTGGCAGGAGGGGCCAGGTCTAAATTGTAATAAACAGATTGAGCATTTCCCAGCATGACAGAATCTAGGGTGTCTGTCTGCAGGGAAAGGGCCTGGGGGAATTGTGATGTGAAATTAACTAAAACCGGTTCTGAAACGCCCACAACTGCCCTTCTCCCCCAGACAGGCTGCAGAATGTTTTGCTCCAGCTCATCCCAGCCTGGCGTGGGACAGGGAAGAGAAATGGCTGCAGTGGAGTCAGTCCAGGTAGAGATTATCGGGGGGTTGCTGGTGGGTTCCTGCTGGAGGAAAGGGAGAGCAAATACACCAGAGGTGGGAAGGTTTGCAGAGTCTGGTTTGGAGGTTGGAGCGGGGCAGGAAATTCACAGCGTGGGGAAAGGAGGAGGCCAGGGTGTGGCAGACCTGCTGGGAGTTATTTACTAAGTGGCCTAGATTCTAGGAACAGACCCAGGAGGTTTGGAGGTGGAAATGCCCTAATTTGTGAAGAGAGAAAATAACCCACCTACATGGAGCTAGTCAAACTGACCAGACTCCTAGTGCTGGAGCCTGACCTCATTAACCATCAGCTGCTGTGAGATATAAAGGGGACACCCATGAGTCAGGCTTATTGGAGCTGCCTCTCCCTTCATATCCCACTCCTCACAATGAGGAGGGTGTTGGGCATCCTACCAGCGAGCTCTCCCTGGACCCTGCTAGGGGCTCCATCTCCTGTATCAGTCAGTGGCTAGTAGGGGGGTGATGGATATGCTGGGAGAGATAAGGGGCTCTCTCTTCATCCCCTCACCCTGGCATTTGCTGGATACTCTGAGCCAGGTCGAGGTGGGACTCTCCTGACTATGATCCACCCAGAGCTTCCATTTGATTCACTCTTCTCTGCCACAAATAGTGGGGCAGCAAGTCCTTAGTGTTGGACTCTTACTCTTTCAGGGGCTGGTGACCTTCAAGGAGATGGCTATGTATTTCACCAGGGAAGAGTGGGCTCTGCTGGACCCCACTCAGAGAGCCCTCTACTGGGATGTCATGCAGGAGAACTATGAGACTGTGACCTCGCTGGGTAAGGGTTCCTGTCCCTTCTGTTCTTGGAAGGGGAAATGAAGAGTGAAGGTTCACGCCACCCCCACAATGCCATCTGTACCCTGTCCTGTTTCAGCATCACCCCAATAGGCCAGTGACACACATAATACCAGAGACCCTCCTCTGCTGCAGAACACTTTGGGAACAGAGCACAGGAGCCGTATTGCACAGTGTCAAATATCTCCTGTTTGCTCAAGTGAAACTGGGGGTTAGGTCTGGCATAACTGTCCCATACCCCTAATCATTTTTCTTGCCCTTTTCTGAACCTTTTCCAATTCCAATATTTCTATTTTTGAGATGGGGTGACATGTGCATGCAGTATTCAAGATGTGGGTGTATCATGGATTTATTTGCTGTTTTTACAAATATGATCTATGAGATATTCTGTCATATCTATCACTTTCTTAATTATTTCCTACATTGTTCACTTTTTTTCACTGCTGCTGCACATTGAGTGGATGTTTTCAGAGAACTATCCACAGTGACTCCAAGATCACTCTCTTGAGTGGAAACAACTAATTTAGACCCCATCATTTTGTATGTATAGTTGGGATTGTGTTTTCCAATGGGCTGCACTATGTGCTATCCTGTCATCTAGTACTGCTAAGATCCTGGATTCAGTAATATCCCTGCCCTTCCTGTTCCCTTTCTCCACCGAACCCCGCCAGCCCATGCTTCCTGTTCCCAGCTTCCCCAGGATTCTCGCACTGTCTCTGAACCTCTCTGTCAGCAAGAAGCAGTGCCAGGGACACTTGCCCTCTGTCTGGAGTCTTCGATTTCTGGGACATGGATTTACTTTCTCTGTGTTGTAAGAGGCTCTGTCATAATGAGTGTCTGTGATGTTACCCAGAGTACAATCTGGACTGTTAAATAGCTGTACCTCAGTCCTCCAGCATGGGGTGCCTTTTCCACTGTTTTCCCGCGAGAACAGCCCCTCTTGGCCAATTAACACACAGTCTCCAGCATGTAACTCACTCCCAGCTACACAGTATTGAGTGCTGCTAGACAGCCACTCATGAATTACACCTCAGGAGAAAACCAGCAAATTCTCAAGTGCCCAACTTTCCCCCAGAAATGTGCATCTTGCACTGTCCAGCACGCTACTGAACGACCCAAGCTCATATGAAGTCTGTCATTTCATCAGCGGAAAATGACATGCACCAGCTTGTTATCCCAAACAGAGTTTCCAACACACTTCAATCCACACATACTGGTTAGATGAACAATAAACCAAGCTTGTTAACTACCAAAAACTAAAACTAGGCCCAGTCCATGAAAGGGGCACTCCCAGGAGAGACTGTACAAAGGCTGGAACATGAAACACCTTTGTAAACCTGAGACAGCTGCCTTGGGGACAATGACAGGGAGAATCCCCCAAAGTGACTCCTTTGTTTCTGCTCTTCTCTGGCCTCCGATTGTTCCTTCCAACGTGGAGTACTTTGCACTTGTCTCTACTGAATTTGATCCTATTTACTTCAGATCATTTCTCCCGTTTGTCCAGATCATTTTGAATTTTAATCCAATCCTCCAAAGCACTTACAACCCCTCCCAGCTTGGTGTTGTCCGCAAACTTGATACGTGTAAGAGAGAGACTGTTACTGGGAGGGTTTCCCCATGTGTCAGAGGGTTACACCCTGGTGGGAGGGGGCTAGGCCTGTACTGGAATAAGGTCACTCTGTGCTTCACAGTGTGCTAGAACCTAGAATGTGCATTAGCAGGGGAAAAGCTGGGGGGAATCGGCTTGTGGAATGGACAAAAGCCTAGTCTGAATTCTCACACCTTGCCCTTTTCACCCCGGCAGGCCAGAGAATAACATCCATGTTTCGCTGCAGATCATCTCGTCCTCCCAGGGGCAAGGAAATGGCTGCAATGGAGCTGGCTCAGGTAAGAGATTATCAGGGTGGCGGGCTCTGCTTGGAGGTTGAGGAGCAGTAAATGCATAAGAGGGTGGGAATTGCTAGAGGTGGTGGGAAGCAGGAAATATCTCGGGTGGAGAAAGGGAGGGGACAGCATGTGACAAACCTGCTGAGACTTGTGTAGTGTAGGGCGTGATGGGTTGTCACCCCCAGGAGGCAGTTTGTGGAGCTTCTGGGAACTGCTGTGTCCTCTAACCCTCACGCTGGGCTGGCCCTTCTCACACTGCTTTGCTGGAGATTTCGCCAGCCTCTCCAGGGCCTGTTATCACCCAACACAACAGCAGGTGGCGCCATGCAGCCAACTAAGCTACCTGAGTGCGTTACCTAAGCCACTCAAGGACAGATAGAAGACAAGAGCCAATTTCCCACTCCCCAACCTTGCACACTTGCTGTAGTATAAATCCAGAATGATACCATCTTATAGTGCACAGGGATCTCTATAATACAAGCTCATTAATGTAGTTCCCCTTCCCCTCGATATGGGACAGATGTGCACAACAAGCTGAGATTTTCCCCAGACACTTCACTCAAAATACGCTGGTTAAGATAAAGCATCAAACAAGTTTATTAACTGCAGAAAGATAGATTAAGTGATTATAAGTGATAACAAACAGATCAAAGCAGATTATTTAGCAAATAACCAAAACTCAGACTAAGCCTAACATACTAGATGGATAGAATTTGAATTAGCAATTTCTCACCCTGACTGATGGTACAAGCAGTCCCCCAAGTTTCCATACACAAGCTAGAAATCTCTTGATCCTGGGAGCAGCACTTCCCCCACATCCGTTTTTGTTTCTCAGGTGTTTCCAGAAGTTCTCTTGTGTGGAGAATGAGGCCAAGAGATGATGTCACACCCCACCTTATGTAGCTTTTCCATATGGTGGGAACCTTTTGTTCCAAACTCAGTTCCTAGTCCAGTTTGTGGAAAAATACAGGTACTAAAATGGAGTTTAGTGTCATGTGGTCTGGTCACAGGCCCTGCTGAGTCATAGTAGCCATGACTCATAGGCTGGCTGAAACATTCACAGGAAGGCTAAGCTCTTCCACAGTCCATTGTCTTTGTTGAGCCATCAGCACTGTCTGGCTTCTTCATTGTTGTACCTGAAAGGCTCATTGTGGGTGTTACCCAGAGTAAGCACATTTGAAATACAGATACAGAGTCAATATCCATAACTTCAGATACGAACATGATATGTGCACACAAATAGGATAATCATATTCAGCAAATCAGAACTTTTCCAGTGACACCACACATGATGCATCTTCTACAAAATAGATCATAATTATGTCCTAATCATATTATAATCATACCACTATGATGAATATGGGGGTGTAGTGTCAGATAGGTCCTAATTTCAAGGCACAGGAGTTGGGAATGGAACTTCCCCTCTTTGTGGAACAGGAAATAACCCTCCAGCCAGGGCTGGGACAACTTCCCAGACTCTCAGCGATGGAGCCTGAATCTACTGACATTTCATTAATTACCACCAACCCCAATCTTTGTGGCAACTGTAAACTTTATCAGTGATGATTTTGTACTCTCTTCTAAGTCATGGATAAGAATGTTAAATAGCACAGGGCCAAGAACCAATCCCTGCAGGAACCTGCTAGAAAGAAATCCACTCGATCATGGTTCCCCATTTACTATCAGAGTTTTTAATCTATTTAATGTATGCCGTGTTTATTTTGTATCATTCTAGTTTTTTTTAGTAAAAATATTGTGCTAATCAAGTCATGTCCCTTACGGAAGTTTAGGTATATTACATCAATACTATTAGCTGCAACCAAACTTTTGATCTCATCCAATAAGGATATCCCGTTAGTTTGATAGGCTCTATTTTCTCTAAACCTTTGTTAATGGGCACTACAATTCTGACCTTCTAACTTCTATTCTTTATGATTGACTTCCCCTTTCTTCCATATATTTTATTTGGAGAGTGCTTGGATTCCTACCAGGGAGCCACTATCAGGGTCCAGAGACAGCCCCATCTCCTATATTAAGCTCTGGCTAGTAGCTATGTGATAAATGTGAAGACCCTGCTTCTGTCTGTCAGATGGGAGACACAAAGGTTCTCTCTTTCTACCCTCTGATGCCTCCTGGCTGCTGTAAGCAAGGTGGGGTGGGACTCTGTTAACATGTGCCTCCCGGAGCTTCCATTTCCCTGGTGCTGCTGTTCCGTGAATAGTGGGGTTGTGAGTGGGTCAGCAGGTACTGAGTATTGGACTCCTGCTCTTTCAGGGGCCGGTGACCTTCGAGGAGGTGGCTGTGTATTTCTCCAGGGAAGAGGGGACTCTGCTGGACCCCACTCAGAGAGCCCTCTACAGAGATGTCATGCAGGGGAACTATGAGACGATGGTCTTGCTGGGTAAGGATTCCTGTCCCTTCTGTTCTTGGAAGGGGAAATGAAGAGTGAAGGTTCATGCCACCCCCACAATGCCATCTGTACCCTGTCCTGTTTCAGCATCACCCCAATAGGCCAGTAACATACATACTACCAGAGACCCTCCTCTGCTGCAGAACACTTTGGGAACAGAGCACAGGAGCAGCATCACACAATGTCAAATATCTCCTCTTTACTCAAGTAAAACTGGGGTTAGGTCCAGCATAATGAACAGAAGCTTCCTACCCCCAGCCTTCTCTCAAACCCTGAGCCTTCTCTACCCAAACCAGAATGTGCTTGGGGTGTAACAAGCAGGCGGCTGGAGTCAGAGCTGCCAGTCCAGGGTTACTTATCATACAGACACTCAGTGCGTCCTTGAACGCTGGCTGGGAGTATCCAGACAGGGGAGCTCCAGCAGCAGAACACTGAATCTCACCCAGGATTACAGATGACACAACTCCTCGCCGATCTGGATTGCACCCCAGCATGTGAAAATGGCCTAGGTTGGTAGTGACATTTCTTGAGACATGGAGAGTCTTGCTCCCATATCACCAGGTGTAATAAAAATAACAGGAAAGGCCAAATATGGAAAACTGATTGTTCAGCTTGCTTTTGACCTGCATCATATTTTGCAATATATTCCAAATAAGGAAATTAACGTGCAACGTATGTGTCATTGTTTGTGGTTTTAAGCTGTAAAAGGCTTGTGTGATTTTTAGCTCAGGAACAGTATTCCAATAGCTGTCGCCCCCTGCGTGCTTGTAACCAAGAAAAGAGCCTCAGGCTGAGCTGATTCAAATATTAATCCTGTGGTCGTTTTCCACAACAGCCTCAATAGGTCCCTGTGATGGAATGTAAGGCTACATCTAGACTACCCACCGTATCGGCGGGTTAAAATCGATTGCTCGGGGATCGATATATGGCGTCTCATCTAGACGCCATATATCGATCCCCGAGCGCGCTTATATCGATTCCGGAACAACACCAACCCCAACGGAGTTGCTGATTTGACAGGGGGAGCCGCGGACATCGATCCCGCGCGGTGAGGATGGGTGAGTAATCCGATCTTAGATATTCGACTTCAGTTACGTTATTCACGTAGCTGAATTTGCGTATCTAAGATCGATTTCCCCCCGTAGTGTAGACCAGCCCTTAATGTCTTCACACCTTCCCCCTGCAGGAGAATGGCTGTTTGACCAGCTGTTTGCCTTGCTGTCTCTGAGGAACTGGTCTGTGGGTGTTCCCCAGAACTGTAACTTTTTCAGTAATATCATACTGTAAAATCTCACAATTTTACATACAGTGTTACTACACATTTTAACAGGAGGATAATATTCAGTAGGTTATGTGTTTTCTAATGATACCTCACAAGCCATACTGGGTACAAAATTGATCATAATTTTCTAGAAGAGTGAACACAGGGGTACAGATTGACACAGTGTCTGTGTGTGTGTTCCCAGCAGATATGTGGGTATTTCAATCCCTCATAAGCACAATGTTTGGCATCTTCAAGGACCTGGGGAACTGGTCCTGGGAATTCACTAGTTTAGCAAGTGTGAGACTGCATGAAATTGTGAGACACTTTGGTATTAATAATAAAATAATATAATCTGATAAAATTGCAATGAATCATGCTAGGTATGCCATGTAAAGTGTCAGTGAAAATGTTATGATTTGCCAAGTATGATAATTTTGTTTCTATGTTTCTATCACCTTTGTATTGTGAGTTACAGATATGTAAGGTATATCTGTATTTCCAGACTTGTGCAGTTTTTCTGGGTGACACCCCCAGACATATTGGCATCAACATTGCCTAGCATGTTTGATGGCCCATTGAGGGTCATCAGCTGTACAATGAACCTATGGACCAAGGGGATACACCTATTGAGTCAGCAAGACATGCCGGGGTTTGCCTGTGTAATGAAACCTCCAAAGCTTTTCCATGCCATGTGCTGTGAAGCTTGTGTTTGGGACACAGGAAGTACAAGCCACATGGCAAAAGGAATATAAAGCGCAGCTGCATCATCTCCATCTTGTCTTCAATCCCCCTTCCTACCTCTGGAGCAACTTCTCTACAAACTGAACCCTGGAACAAAGGACTGAATGACCCATCCAAGCTGTGGATGCGTTCCAGACAGACTTTCAAGCCAGCAACTCACCAATACTGCTAAGAACCTGATATATCCATTTTGGAATGTATCTGACTGCTTTTCCATTTAAATTCTTTCTGTCTTTCTTTCTTTTAAACCTTTAGTTTAGATGCTAAAGAATTGTCTGGAAGGATGGAATTTAACTTCATTCTTTCATTTGTTCTTTCTTCTAAACATTTAGTTTAATTGCTAAAGGATTGGCTGGCAGCATGGTATTTTGGATGAGATCCAAACCTGGGTAATGTGGCTAACCTTCTACCCACCCACTTCCTGGATCCAATTAGGATCACTCTCCTGCTGCCCTCTGGCCATGCTGTATCACAGTGAGCAGAGTTTTTAAATAACCTCTCACTGTACGGGACCTAGTTGCTGATTAGGAGTCAGAGAACTGTCATGCAATAAAGGGGGCCGTGTGATTTCTTTTTTCAGAGTCTCGTTAACCAGTGTGTGGGATCAGAAGCACAGTTTGTGACTGGTCAGTGAGTTTAACTTCAGTGTTAACCACCAGTATGGGGAGCATCTGCTCTCCCTTTTTCAGCCTGCTCTGACCTTGGCATTTTCAGTGAGGACTGCCCCAGGCACACTAGGTCACACTAAGCACTGAAGATAAATTAACAGAATGTTTTTGATGATCAAGTTGTATGAAATCAACTGAACTCCTTTGTTTTCTTTCATCTGAGCGGAGTTTCTGGTTTTCCAACGTGATATGATCTCCCAGCTGGAACAAGGGGAAGAGCCATGGGTCCCAGAGCTCCAGGGTTCAGAGGAAAGAGAGATCCTGAGATCTCCCCGCACAGATGAGGAAACATTAAACCAACTCAGAATCTGTAAGTGCCTGAAGGAAACATCTAGGATGCCCTACAAAGCTCTTGGGAAGTCTCTCAGTTCATTATTGTCCATAGCAGGGGTCGCATCCGCAGGGTAAATATAGCTCAAGGCTTCCTATAGATGCTAGCAGACACCGGGCAGTAGCTTTCTCCCTTCCCCCTGTGAAGTTGGATGGGATGTGAAGGCTGAATTGATCCCCTCCTCTCTCCTGTTGGGGGGAGCTGAGTTCCTGATTTTTATTTGTCCTCTCTCCAGCACTTGTTTTGGTTTGGCCTTCCCCTTTCCATCCCTGTTTGAGGTTTCTGTCTCTATCACAGCAGGTGATGCAATGACGTGTGAGGTTCAGCACAGACCAGAAAAAGAGCAGGGAAACCAGCCAGGGGAGAAAATGGATAAATTTATTTCCTGTCAGGGAACTCAGAAGGGCCTTAAGGAAACCAGAATACAGCAGGAAATCTGCAGGGAAAAGCAAAAAAAATACATGTGCTGAGTGTGGGAAAAACTTCACTTACAGATCAGGCCTTTCTCAACATCAGAGAATCCACACAGGGGAGAGGCCCTGTGAATGCAATGAGTGCGGGAAAACTTTCAGTCGCAGCTCGCACCTTATTGGGCATCAGAGAATCCACACAGGGAAGAGATCCTATCATAGAATCCTAGCTTATAAGGGTTGGAAAGGACCTCAAGAGATCATCTAGTCCAACCCCCTGCTCAAAGCAGGACCAATTCCCAAATGGTTCCCTCAAGGATTGAACTTACAACCCTGGGTTTAGTAGGCCAATGCTCAAACCACTGAGCTATCCTCTCCCTCCTGAATGCAGTGAGTGCGGGAAAACTTTCAGTCGCAGCTCACACCTTATTCGGCATCAGAGAATCCACACACAGGAGGGGTCCTATGAATGCAGTGAGTGCGGGAAAACCTTCAATCGCAGCTCTCACCTTATTCAGCATCAGAGAATCCACACGAGCAAGAAGCCCCGCGAATGCCGTCAGCAGGCCTGCACAACTCGTAAAGTGGTGATGTAGAGAAATCTCTGTATTAACTATCTCTATAAATCTTTATAACGTTGCATTGTGTTATTTTGTATTAAGTATCTTTATCTTTATGACATTGCATCCGGCATGATGTTATTTTGTAATTCATATGACTTGGCATTGTGCCTCTCTATTTTCATACAACTTTGTATTAGATCCCTATATAGAGAATTGGTAGAAAACTTTGTATCAAATGTTATAGCCCCTAAGGATAGTATAGTTAAAGTAAAAGAAAACATGTGCCTTTTTGCTAGAAGTAGAATAAGATCTTCCCCCGCACTCTGTAATCAATTGCTCTATTGACTGAATGAGGTGTGAATGAGTGAGGCTTGGAAGACACCCACCTCCAGACAGCTACAACAGTTGAAGAGGGAATGGGAGCCAGAGCAAAGGACAATACAACTTGTCAAGTGGGCCCAATAAAGAAGAGCAGACATATTGATGGCCTCAGGGATTAGAAGCAAGCACCTTCTTTAGAAAACACCCTCTTTGAGCAGCATTGGGACAACACCCAGAGAAAAGCAGCACAAAGACCAACGGACGCAGACCCAGATTTTGAATCTGGTCTAGATTTGCATAAGAGGGAAGCTGCTATAAATGCGAGGTGTCTTGCAGAAGGACCCCGGATCTCGTCTTGTCACCATCGGACCATCGATTTGGATCGGTAGAAGTCCGGCTCCACCCCTCCCCCATCTAACTCACCTGGCCAGTGCAGTTAAGGGGAGCAACTAGTTGGTAACAACAGCAAGACGGAGTGTGTTTATGTCTGTGTGTGTGCGTGAATGCATGACTGTGATATATATCTCATGTGCATATCATAGAGTATTAATTGATACCTGTATTACTAATAAATGTGGCATTTTGCCTTAATCCCCCTGAAAAGTTCCTGTACAGTACTTTGAGTAAAACAGCGAGGGCCACAATACTCCAAAGAAAACAGCTGAGGACCGAAACCCCCCGGCCCTGCGGAAACACCCCCCACTCAGGACCTCCCAGCCTGGCGGAAACACCCCGCCCAGCCCTGCAGAAACAAACCCTCCTTCCCCAGCGCCGCCCCACCAAAACAGCTGTGGGTCAAAAAGGAAGGTTGGTGGTGGGGAGGTGTTACTTGATGTTAAATCAACCAGGGACTCCCAGCCAAAGAGGTGGCTGGGAGCCCTCAGGGTCAAATTAAAGGGCCTGGGGCTCTGACGACTGGGGGAACCCGGAGCTTTTCAGGGCTGGGGCAGGGATTTAAAGGTCCCAGAGCTCCTGCTGCTGAGGGGAGCCTGAGCCCTTGAAATCCCAGCCTCACTCCATCCCCTGGAGCTGCCGCCAGGATTCAAAGGGCTCTGTGCTGCCTGCAGCCACAGGGATCCCTGAGCCCTTTAAATCTCAGCTGCTGCCGGGATTCAAAGGGCTCTGGGCTGCCCGTGGCGGTGGGGAGACCTGAGACCTTTAAACCTCAGCTGCGGCCGGGAATCTCTGCGAGCAGCCCAGAGCCCTTTGAATCCCGGCCGTGGCTGGCAGGCCGGCTTTAGGAAGTGCGGGGCCCCGCAGGGATGACTGGGGAAAAAAAAGCCTTTCAGTTCTTAACAACCGGTTCCCTATAAAAAGTTCTGCCACAGTATGTATTTTTTGTACCAGTAGGGTTACCATACGTCCGTATTTTCCTCCCAGATGGCGATTTAAGAACCAAAAAGCCTGACATGTCCGGGAAAGTACAGATGTATGTTAACCCTACCTAAAAGTTCTTTTTTAAAAAGATGGGTCTGAACTAGAAATGAGCTCTGCCACTCCCTTAGGGTGTGCTAGGGTGCACATGTGTGGGTCCCAGCTGCTCCCTGCCCATCTCATTGAAGCAGGTGTGCAGGGTTACTTCCCTCGGAACTGCAGGGCACCAGTGAACATGGGGCTGGCTGGAGGTGGGGGAGGGGGAGGATGCGAGAGGTAGGGTCTGGCTGCAGGCTGGGCAAGGGGTGTGGGGCAGGCTGGAGACAAGAGGTGTGGGGTGGGCTGGCTGGCTTCAGGCAGGGCCACAGGGAGGGTGCTGCATGGGTTGGCAGGGCTGGAGACAAAGGAGTGTGGGACTGGCTGGCTTCAGGCAGCGGGGTGCGGCAGGGGTTGGCTGGAGACGGGTTGGTGCAGGGCTGAAGGCAAGGCAGGGGGTACGGGGTTGGCTGGAGACAGGGCAGGGGGTGCAGGGCTGGTGCGGGCAGGGCAGGCAGTGTGGCAGGGGCTGGCTGGAGACAGGGAAGGGGGTGCAGGGCTGGCTGGAGACAGGGGTTGGTGCAGGGCTGAAGGCAAGGCAGGGGGTGTGGGGCTGGCTGGAGATGGGCAGGCTGCAGGCAGGAACTGGTGCAAGCAGGGCAGGAGGTGCGGGGCTGGTGCGGGCAGGGGGTGCAGCAGGGGCTGGCTGGGGATGGGCTGGCTGCAGGCAGGGCAGGGGGTGCAGGTACAGGGGGTACAGCCCATCCTCTATGGTGAGTGCCTCCTTCTCCTCCTCCTCCTCCCCCCTCTCCCACTAGGGTAGCAGCAGCAGCCTGGGGCTTGGGGGCTATTTCAAGGGCCCGAGGCGCCCCTGCTTCCACTGCCCCAGCTCTGTAAATAGCCGCGGGAACCCTGGGGAAGCGGCGGGGCTCCAGTGGCTATTTAAAGGGCCGGGGAGGTAGAAGCAATGGGAGTCCTGGACTTTTTAAATAGCCCCCAGAGCCCCGCAGCCATACCCCAGGGCTCCAGCAGCAGGGCTCTAGTGGCAATTTAAAGGGCCTGGGCTTCCAGCCCCTGCTGGGAGCCCCAGGCCTTTTAAATTGCCCCCTGGGGAAACTGGGCCACCCTGGTACAGCGCACTGGCTTTTGCTGGTACTGGGGCTTGGGTGCGGGGTCCTCTTAGGAGCGAGGCCGATTCAAGGGAATTGGTTAAATTGGCCTAAAGCCGGCCCTGGTGGCTGGGATTTAAAGAGCTCTGAGCTCCCCGCCCGCCTGCCCAGAGCCCTATAAATCCTGGCTGCGGCTGAGATTTAAAGAGCTCTGGGCTCCCTGCGGCTGCGGGCAGCTCAGAACCTTTTGAATCCCGGCCGCGGCTGAACTTTAAAGGGGTTTGGATTCCCCGCGGCTACGGGCAGCCCAGAGCCCTTTGATTCCCGGCTGCGGGACGCACAGTGAGACTTCACGGGCCGCACGTTGCCCGTGGGCCGTATGTTGTGCAGGCCTGGCATGGAGGGGCAAAATAGGTAAGAAATTTCCGTGGCCTGTCACTAGCAAATAGTAGCCACCATGGATCCTGCCAGAGGTGGCTACATCTTAGCACTGTGGGAAGCAACCCTTCACAGAGACCATTTGTCTTGTGGTTTGGGATACTTCTCAAGACATGCTGCACTCAGAGTGACCCCCTCATCCTGTGCCAGCTGGAGAAAAGAAAAGGGGCCAGCCAACTCTCCCACTACCAGCTGCGAACCACTGATCCCCAAACAGGGGGAGGCCTCTGGCTTTGATGTGTATTAAATATCAGGCTGGTCTCTTTCTTTGGCAAATATCTAACAGAGCTAAAAGAGGGAACAAATGATCCTCAAAGGAGAGGGGAAAGACAATCACTGGGAAATGTAATCCCCTGCAACATCCAGAATGGAGAGCGACTCAGGGCAACAGGTTCCCCCGAAGGAAGAAGTTTTTGGGATTTAGAAACATAAGGAACAGCACAAAACTTGAGAGGATTGTTAATTGACATTTGATAATGACACAGAGGGAAAACCTGAGCTTTCAGATCAGTGTTCAGAAATGAAAGACAAAGGGTGGAAATCAGAGATTTTGGATCCATTTTGCAAATTATAGAGAGGAAAGTGGAAAATCAGAGGGATTTTATATCAGTTGTTGATAGGAGGTAAAATCTGAGTGTTTCACATGAATACTTGGTAAATGAATAAAGAGGAAATGGGCAACATTTGCAAACATTTTGTGTTCAATAATCTGAGAAAAGGTGTAAATCTGAGATTTTCTTATTATTTTATAATTAGAGACAGGAAAATCTCAGGGCATATTCAATTAGAAATAGACAACTAGAGAGAAGTGGGGCAAATGTTTAGGTTATTTTATTTGAATCTTTGAGATTTGCAAAGAAATTGTGTCACAAACTGCATATTTGATAACATGAGAGGAAAACACCAAGATCTGAGGGGAGAGAGTCACTTTCCTGTCAGGGCCCAGTGCTCCCTCCCCCTCCCCCTCCGGGGTCTCTCACTCACTGGGGGCTCCAGGCGGGGCTGGTGCGGTCAGAGCCTGGGGCTGCCTAGGGGGCAGGTCCCAGCTGGAGAAAGCCCCCCCCACCCCGGCCAGGATAGGAATGTGCTACTGGTAGCAGCCTGGGGCTGGACCCTCTCTATGGGGGACACTTGCTCCCCCCTCCCCTTCCTGGCCCTTCCCACGCCCTGTTGCCAGCAGAGAGTGGCCCCCCCAGCCCAACCCAGAGGTGTCCCTGTCTCAGGCCCCCCCCAGCCTCTGCCCAGTTCAGAAATCACTCGGGGGAACCATTTCCCACCTACACAAGGACAAATCACTGCAGGTGAAAATGGGGAGAAACACCCCAAACCTGAGATCTGAACTGGCCATTGGCAAAGGGGAGAGAAAATGGGGCACAATGGGGGGAGGGGAACAGGGAACTTCTCAGGGGTTTGAGGGAAGGGGGTGTCAGCCTGGATGTTGCTTGTTGCTCTCTAGGGAGAAAGGGGGCAGGACAGGAGAGGAGGGGGATCTCCACGGAGGGGGCAGTGGTAATTCCGAGGGGATCTCAGCCCTCCCTTTTTCTCCCCGCTCCTCAGGGGTCACCTGCTCTTCTCCCCTCGCCCCCCGGCCATGTCTCGGCTGCACAGACATTTTCCATCCATCCCTTTCCCAGGTCTCCCCCCTCCGCAGCCCCTGCCCGACCCCACGCAGGGGCTGCTAGGTGTAATGCATGTTCAGTAGGGATTTCTCCCCTACTAATGCTGGGGTGTCCTTCTCCTATAGGTTAGTCTACTAATGATCTCCTCTTGGTGCCATGTGTGTCAGTTCATTGCCATGGCACTCGTGTGCTTAGACATCTGAGGATGCTCTACAGAAAAGCTCCTTGAGTGAGGTGATCCACAGGGAGTAGCTCAAAGCTCCAAAGTGCCTGGCCAGGGGCAGGACATTGGCACAGCAAGGGCGGGGTGTGGCAGTGACATCACAAAGGCCTTTTGCAGGACCTCACACTATTGGTCAAAGACTATTGGTGAGCAGGTGGTGACCTCACAGAGAGATCCTGACATCAGTCAGGGGCCAGGGGCTAGGGAAACCTCAGAGACCCCTGTGGCTTTGCTTCAGCAAGTCTCCTTCTCCAGGTCTCTGTCTGAGGACTGAGAGAGTATTCGGGTTCACGGACGTGAGCGCCAGGAGAAACCTCTTTCCAGTTTTCTCCTTCCCTTGTAGTGATTTTACTAGAAAACAGCCGTCCCTGTTTAGAAGGTAAGAGCCTCCTGGAGGTGTGAAACCTGTTCAGTCTGATCCATCTGGTGAGAGTTGAATTCTAGGCATGGAAAACATGAGCTTAAGGAGGCAGAATTTTATTCCGCACCTGGGATTTTGTCCCTTAGAATCATGGGGACATTAGGGTTTGTCCTTTGTGTTTCACCTTTTCCTCCATCCACCTGTCCCTCCCTCCTTTCTCTTCATCTCTTCTTTTGTCCTTTCTCCTGTTCCCCTCCCAACACCAGGACGAGTGTGTGCGTGTGTGTTGCGGGGGAGTGCTCTGCAGCTCTCACTGTGGGAGTTCCACCCAAAAATGTGAGGCTGAAATAGTGCTCAGGCAGTCAGGGCTGGATTAACCTTTTGTTGGCCCTGGCACCAAACATATTTGGGGGCCCCAGTGTAGTAACTGTGGGCTCCGAGTGTGGGCCTGGTGGGGCAGTGCCATTGGTGCCTTCGTATACCCGGTACTGAACCTCAGAGACATTTTTCATTTTGATCACACACCTCTCCATGACTATATGCATTGCCATACACAGCTCCCTCAGCCCGCGGGTTTTCTTATTGAGCTGTACACCCATGTGGGTTTACCAGTGTCCACAGTGAGCAGAACTTTCATAGTGACCAAGGAAACTCCCCACAGATTTATCTCTTTCCTCATTCAGACCTTCTCTAGCCACGTCTCCAGTACCCCCCATGTCACCAGTCACTGCATGTGGTCCTAGTCTCAGCTCAAAGTCCTAAAGCCAGCAGACACCTGATCATTTCTGACAGATCCCTCCCTCAGCCCCCATCCTGCCATGTGAGCAAGCCACCTGCAAACACCATTTCCCCAAAGTGAGGACTTAGCCCTTGGGAATCTGAAGACACCAGCGTCTCTCCCTCTGCTCCCATCTACATGCTAGTCTGCTACCTGGTCACCACCACCTCTCCCCATACTTGTTTCCTTTCTACTTTGGACATGCTCCCAACCAGCTGGAAGCTCCCTCTGCAAGCCTGACCTGCTCCCGCCTTCCCTGCTCCCCCGACATTCCTTTCCTACTGGTGACCTCTGTTCCTTGAGGTTAACTCCAGTGTCTTTAGGAGCTCTAGCTTAATGGCCCCAGGAGTCATAGAGCCACTTGTAGTTTCTCTAGCTACAGCCATGGGGCAACTGCCAGAGGCCAGCCTTAGACAGCTGCAGCTACTAGCCGCAGGAGCGGAGGCAATGCCAAGGCTGAGCATGCTTGAACCTTGCAAGGGCAGCACTAGGGACTCTAAATCCTCAGCACTGGCCCTAGGCAGCTGCAGACTCTGGAGTTAGGCACTTTCCTCCTCTAGGTTCCTGCATGGTTACAGAACTGCAGTAAAGTGGAACAATTATCAGCTTCTGTGATTGGAAGATGTCTGGATCCATCTAATAAGACCGTCCTACATAAATGAGGAAAGTTGAGGTGCCTTTATTATTCTTTTGTTCCATTCTTTGTTTCTATGGGGAATTTGCCAGTGCAATATCACTGTCTTCCTTTTAAACAAACAAAACTAAAAAAAAAAGTGTAATGGCTGTTGAAAATAGCAATTCCAGCCCTCGTTAGCACTGTGAAGACCCCAACGTTTGTTGCTCAATTTTCTCCTACTTTTTCTACAGTAAATGACAGTGGATCAGCATATTTGATTTGGGAGAAATGAAGTAACAGCTGCCCAAATTGAGCTTGAGCACTCCTGATTTTGAGGTGTTCAGATCTGGAAGGCAGGGGCTAGATTCCCTTTATGAATATTAGATACATCTGGAAAGGAAAAGTCAATTTCTATTTTCATGGCTCAGAAGTGGAAATCCTCCTGTCCTGTATCTGAAGCTGTCCAGGTCCAGTAGAGCCTCCCCTTCCTTACTTACCATTTTACCTTCTGGTGGGATCCACATACCTCCCTTGCCCAGCTTCAGATAGAGAGGGGCCCTGTCCAGTTAGTCCACCCAGTTCCATCTTTGGGGGCTGCCAGGCGAGGTCACACCAGCATCCCTAAGCCTGTCTGGGGAAGTCTTCTGAGGGTGCTACCTGGGCCAAAGCCTTCTACTCCTTGGTCACACCTCTTCCCTACTCACAGGTGGCACCCCCTTCTAGCAGCCAGCCCCCCAGCCACAGCAAGCTGCAGCACATGGAGTCTCACAGCTTCCCCCCTCCCTTTCCTGTTGATAGCAGCCAAGGGAATGCTGGGAAATGTTCCTTCTCTGCTCCAAGGCAGGGAGCTGGTCAAGGAACTACAGCTCCCAGGGCCCTATGGGGTCTCAGCTCCCCTACTGAATATCCAGGCTGCTCTGAGGCTCCCTTTCTGCAGAGGGGAGGAAGTTACTGTTACAGGTCCCTTCAGAGCTTGGGCCTAGCACTATGGCACCATGTCAAATCCAGTACTGCTCCCAACTCTATCCAGCTCTGCTGCTGGCAGGATCCCTTCCCATTCTTTTTGTTTCCTGTCCTCCCCTCCAAGGAGAAGCTCTGCATTGTTCCTGTGTGGGGAATTGAACCCAGGCTGTCTGGGTGAAAGCCAAGAATCCTAACCACTAGACCACATGGGACTTCCATAACACGTTTACATGTTCATATTCAATAACACAATTAAACGTAGCCATTCAAAGTAGCCATTTAAAAGAAGCCATTCAAAAAACTTCAAAAACAGACTTCAAAGAGAAATTGCAGAGTTACAACTGATCTGCAAACTTAACACCATTAATTTGAGCTTGAAGAGGGACTGGGGGTGACTGGCTCACTACAAAAGCAATTTTCCCTCTCTTGGTATTGACACCTCCCTGTCAATTACTTGGAGAGAGCCACATCCACCCTGACTGAATTAGCCTTCAACACTGGTTCTCCCCTTGTATGGTAACTCCCTTTACATCATGTTCCAATATATATTTATGCCTCTATCTGCAATTTTCACTCCATGCATCTGAAGAAGAGGGCTTTTTACCCACGAATGCTTGTGTCCAAATAAATCTGTTAGTTCTTAAGGTGTCACCGGACTCCTCGTTGTTTTTGTGAAATAAAAGCAAAATGCACTCTAAGCTGATCTTAACCCTTTCAATGCCCTTACAAACTTAGATGCTTCTCACCACAGGCCGGCTGGTGGCTTTTCAGCCAGGCTCTCCCCTTTCGTCAGCGCTTCAGTTGCTTGGTGTGGGGGTGTCTGTAGATGTAGGTGGACGAGAGAGACAAAGCATGGCAAATGTCTCTGCTTTTATCATGTCCTTTCTTCCCTCTTGGCTTTGCTCCCCCTTCAGAGTCAGGTGAGCATCACTGCGTCTCTCCAAGCAAGTCTGAGCAATTCCCCTGGGGTGTCCTCTTGCAGGTAAGTGATTGCACTGTAGCTCCCTTGCTGAACAATGGCTGTTGATGGGTTGTTTGACACCCTGTCCGGGTGTTGGTTACTTTCCTTGCTGTTGTCACTGGGGAGCTAATATTTGGCTGACTCCCCCACCTTACAGCATAGTGATAACCACACTGCACAATTCTCATAACTTCATATGCATGAATGGTAAACATCTATGGGTAGAGAAATGACTTTCAGCAGATCATATCCTTTCCCCTGATACCTTACAAGGCATGCTCTGTATATAAGATCACGATTATATGAAAATGAGGAATATGGGGGTTACAGCACACTCCCCCAAAGGTACAGAATGTCACACTGAGATTCTATTTTCATTTGTTATGTAACAGCATTAAAGAGATCCAGTGACTGACCAATGGCATTTTCAAGTGCTAAAATGGCAAGCGCTGTTGGTCTCTCATTGGCCATCAGCGACTGAAGATACGGTTTAATGAGCCAGAGCTTCAAGGCGAGGGTGGCTCTGTCCACTGCCTTCCGTTGCGCTGCTGGGCACCAAGTCCCTGGCGGTCAATATGTGAAGCTGGGAGAAGAGAGTGGGGTGGCAAGCGGTGGCAGAACTTTTGCCACCAGGGTCTAGCTGTCTAACTTCCTCTTCGTACTGCTGGGCCCCCGTTGCCTTCAGGTAACACAGGAACTAAGGCAGGAATAGGGTGAGGAAGCAAGTAAAGCCGAGCAAGGAAGGCAAAAGTTAATCTTATCTTCATGGGCAGCTCGCAATGACGTCCTTTTTCTGTGCCACAGCTGACAACAACATCCCAGACAGAAAAGTAACAGGCCAAAAAGAAACCTAGCAGCTGCTGAAACAGTTCAGTTGGGAGCGTGCTAGACTAACAGGCTCTTCTATCCTCCTTTATGCACGGGCGGGATGTTTTCTGAGAGTGCAGCAGTTCCTTTAACTGCCACGAGTCCCTCATTTCAGGCTATGCAGCAGGAAAAGACAGCATGGGCTTCTGCACCGAGTTGGCCCACCTGACCTTTCATTCTTCTCTTGCTCTTTGTCAGCAAGGAGAAGAAAAAGAAGCTCTCCCTCAAGCTGGAGTCACACGGGCGAGGTAAGGACGACTTCCTGAGTGCTGGCTCCAGTCCTCTGCCCTGCCAGCTGACCTATCGAGGGGCTACCACCACATTCTCTAGATTTGTCCATCGGTCTGTGCCAGAGTGAGCAACAACCCAGTAGGTGGAGTTTCTGTAGTGTAGTGGTTATCACATTTGCCTAACACGCAAAAGGTCCCTGGTTCAAAACCAGGCAGAAACATGCTGGCTTCCTTTTCCCAGATCCCCTTGTTATTCAGAAAGGGCACTCCTCCTATTGGCCTGTCCCTGGGATAACTCCAACCCCTGCATGACAGAGGATGCTGACAGCAGTGGAGAAAGCACCTTGGTGTCAGGCTGGAGAACCTAGAGTAGTTAGGCCAGTCACCATTTGGAGGCTTGTGGCTTGGCCACCTCTGCTGTTGGAGGTTGGCCTATAGAGGCTCTCACTTCCTGCTGGGCTCCTTTGCGTGACTGGCCAAAGGAGGAAGTGAGGCAGGAATGGGGCAATAGAGGAAAGTTGAGCTGAGGAAGGCAGGGAAGAAGCTGTGCGGTTAAGTGGGGTTAGTAGAGCACCACCCTTCATTCTGCAAAGCCTGGGGAGGTGTGGTTGGCTGCTGGGAGGTAGAATCCTGTTGCCTGCCTCTTGGCTTCCCAGGAGTGGCTACTTGCAGCCCAGGAGAAGAAGGGAGGTTCTGGGTGAAAGGAAAACAAGCAAAGCTGAGTCCAAGTGGAGAATGGCGGCTCCTTTATGGCCAACCTGGGGGCATGACTGATGGTTTTAGAGGTGGAGGCTGGGCTGGCTGTGAGCAACTGGGATCCAGGAAACCCCCACCTGCCCTTCTGAGGGCTGAACCCATGGAGGTGCGGTTGGCTGCTGAGAGACAGACCCCTGTGGCTGCCTGTTGGCATCCCAGGGATGGCTACTTGCAGCCCAGGAGAAGCGGGGTTCTGGGGGGAAGGAAAAGCAGCAATGGTGAGGCTGAGTGGGCTCCTTTCTGGCCGAGATGGTGGACTGTGGTGAGTCTGGGAGTTGCCTGTAAGCCATAAGTGGACGTAGTGCAGTGAAAAAA